>NC_057799.1:317789119-317869238 GCF_018294505.1 Triticum aestivum
CCACGAGGCAGTGGCTAGGCAGGCAGGCGCGCCCTCCACCCTTGTCACTTCCTCGTGAAGCTTCTGGTCCAACTATTGTGCTATGTGGGCTTCTTCTGGTCCATAAAAATCACCGTAAATTTTCAGCTCGTTTTGACTCCGTTTGATATTCTTTTTCTATAAAGCTCAAAAACAAGGAAAAAACAAAAATTGGCACTGGGCTGTAGGTTAATATGTTAGTCCCAAAAATAATATAAAAGAGAATATAAATGCATATAAAACATCCAAGATAGATAATATAATAGCACAGAACAATAAAAAATTACTCCAACGTATCACTTCCCCGACTCAATGAACCCTAGCATCGCCTGCCGTCGGCGCCGCCCCTCGGCACCGCCTGCCATTGCCGTCGTGCCGGTCAGATCTGTCCAGCAGCGCCCCTTCCCCCTCTTCCAGTCTTCGTCGACTCGTTGTGTTGGTCAGCTCCGTCAGCTTTCGCCGCTGTCAGCTGTTTCCCTGCCCGCTATTCGACGAGGACGTGAGGTGGTCCTCAAAAACCAGCCGTGTTTCCCGGCGCGGAGGTACTAGTTTGATCTTTGATGGCTTATGCCCATGTGATGCCACTGTTTTTTTTGTAGATGCCACACTGCCACTCTTTGATGATGATTTTAGTTGCTAAATGCCATTGTTGTTGTTTGGTGCCACATTGCCACTGTTTGTTAGATGTGGAAACCGTTTAGGCATTTAGTATTTTTTGTTTCTATAAAATTTTACAAGAAGGCAAGATGAGTAAAATAAACAAGACATTGTATTCTTTTTTTCAAGTTCGAACCATGGGTACCGCGGAAATAGGCCCTTCAATTCAAATAACGGATAATACTCCTAGAGTTACTCAAACCCGGTGATGTTGAATCAGACGCCGATAAGAGAATACTAATTGAGGATTTTACCTAGTGCAACCGCAACAGTGGAAAGGGCATTGTCAGCAATGAGCATTATCAAGACTGGATTGAGGAACAAAATGGGTGATGATTGGATGAACCATAGAATGGTATGTTACATTGAACAAGATGTATTTGTTAGTATTGAAGAATCAAAGATCATCGAGCAATTTTAAGGTTATCGCACACGCAAGGGCCTATTGCCTCGTCCTAGATGTAAGTTTTTATATTTTGCATCTGTTGTTAAGTACTTTTACCTAGTATATTATGCACTGATTGCATTTCAAAAAAATTAATGAAGGTTTAGCTTCTTCTGTGATTAAAGATGTAGTCATGGGAGGATCCATATTGATCTGAGCCTCCATATGTAGGGTGTTGCCTGATTTGTGTGAATTGCTAAAACTTGCCAAGAACAAAAGTAGGGAAAAGGTTAAGTTTTTATTTGGTCTAGTAGTCCAATCACCCCCCTCTAGTCCTACTTACGATCCTACAACGAGGAAGAAGGCGGAGAAAGGCGATATGAGGCCAGACGTGATGAAGGCGATGAAGAATGGGGCCTCAGTGATGTCCGTCATCGCCGTGCCCACCGGCTTCATCTTGATCGGGCCTCACTCGTTCTTCACGCTGCCAACCATGGGCTGGACCTTGTTTAGGTCCTCACGGTTGATGATCGCCGACTGGTGTAGAGCCCGCAACGGCTCCTCTGGCGCCACCTTCTTCTTGCCTCTCCCCTTCTTTGTGTCAGCCTTGGGCTTGCGCGGTGCCATGAGAGCAGTGAAAGGATGTGCTATGTCTCTTGGTGAGATTGCGAGAGCGCATGTGTGAGGAGCAAAGAAGCAAGGACGAGAGGAATAAGAGGATGTGATGGAAGGGGTGGGCCGCTGTGCCTTTCCCCCTTTTTATAACCAGAGGAGGTGGAGCGACAACCGCCTACCAGTTACAGTGTGTCGCCCATTACCCCCACTCACCGACTAAGAAGCAGTCATGGCACACAGATCGAGAATCCGTTTCCCTGTCACAGTAGCCACCATTGCTGTGGTGAATGCAGTTAGTGTGGGGACGTGTGAGTTGTTTTCCACCTCCAAGCATCACACCACGTGTCAAGCTCCTGCGACTCTGGGCCCCATCTCCTTTCGCGCCCCTTCACTGGGCGCATGCAGGACATGGGGCTGGGGGCTACTATTAGCCCAATGGAGACTAGGGTACCATGGGCCGGCGGAACATGGGCCTTGATAGTGGCACCCGACAAGCCGTGTCGCGCTGATTTGCACAAAGGGGAGTGATATGTCTTCAACGTATCTATAATTTTTTATTGTTCCATGCTATTAAAGTATCAATCTTGGATGTTTTATATGCAATTATATATAATTTTTTGGGACTATCTATTAACTTAGTGCCAATTGCCAATTCAGTATTTTGCCTGTTTTTGGTTTTCCAGGAAATCAGTACCAAACAAAGTCCAAATGCCACGAAACTTTCTAACGATTTTCTTCTGGACATAAGAGACCCTAGAAGCTTTGGGAGGAGGCCACAAGACGAAGGAGTGGGCCACAAGTCACATGGGCGCGCCTGGGGGGTAGGCGCGTCCATGTGCCTCGTGGGCCCCTCGTTCCTCCATTTGAACTAATTCCAACTCTATAAATTCTCTAAAATCGGGAAACCAACAAAGAGCCACCTAAAATACTTTTCCGCCGCCGCAAGCCTTTGCTCTTGTGAGATCCCATCTGGAGGCCTTTTTTGGTACTCTGCCGGAGGAGGAATCGATCATGGAGGGCCTCTACATCAACCTTGCTTCCCTTGAATGATGTGTGAGTAATTTACCACAGACCTGCGGGTCCATAGCTAGTAGCTAGATGGCTTGTTCTCTCTCTTTGATCTTTGATAGAATGTTCTCCTCGATGTTCTTGGAGATCTATTCAATGTAATCCTTTTTGCGTGTGTTTGTTGGGATCCGATGAATTGTGGGTTTATGATCAGATTATCTATGAATATTATTTGAGTCTTCTCTTTACTCTTTTATGCATGATTATTATAGCTTTGTATTTCTCTCTGATATGTCCATTTGGTTTGGCCAACTAGATTGATTTATCTTGCAATGGGAGAGGTGCTTTGTGAAGGGTTCGATCTTGCGGTCCTCAATCCCAGTGACAGAAAGGGACATGATATGTGTTTTTATTATTGACATTAAGGGTAAAACAATGGGATTTATTCATATTGATTGGATTTACTTTTTCTACATCATGTCATCTTGCTCAAGGTGTTAATCCCTTCTTTATGAACTTAATACTCTAGATGCATGCTAGATAGCGGTCGATGTGTGGAGTAATAGTAGTAGATGCATGCAGGAGTCGGTCTACTTGTCTCGGATGTGATGCCTATATACATGATCGTTGCCTTGGATATCATCATAATTATTCACTTTTCTATTAGTTGCCCAACAGTAATCTGTTTACCCACCGTATGCTATGTTCAAGAGAGAAGCCTCTAGTGAAAACTATGGCCCCCGGGTCTATCTTTATCATATATTGAAATTCAAAAATACCTTGCTGCAATTTATTTACTTTTATTTTATTTTGTGTTTTTGTTTATCTATCTATCAGTACGAGATTTGATCCTTGCAATTAACCGCCAAGGGATTGAAAATCCCTTGTTTGCGTTGGGTGAAAGTATTTGTAATTTTGTGTGTAGGTGTTGTTCACGAGGTGTTGCGTGGTTCTCCTACTGGACTGATAACCTTGGATCATAACTGAGGGAAATACTTATCTCTACTGTACTACATCATCCTCTTCTCTTTGGGGAAATCCAAACGCAGCTCACAAGTAGTAGGAAGAATTCTAGCGCCGTTGACGGGGAGACATCACCAACATCTATCAAGTACCATCGCATAAACTTTCATATCCTTGCATTTACTTTCATTTGCCATTTCTTCTCATTTTCATCTCCCCCACTTCTAAAATGTTTGTAACAAAACACAAAAATATTTTCCGTTTGCTTGTTTGCTTGCTTGAAGTTGCTACCATGTCTGAGTTTGTTATTGAGAAAGAGGGTGGTAACATCCCTAGAGCTGAAATTCCCCAAAATTTGGATTCTAATTTTTTTGTTGCGGGACATGGGAACATTATAAGTAAAAGTGTTGTCAAAGAATTCTTTAATTGCATGGGGACATTGGCTTGTAATGATATTCCTATTCTAAAAAGAACCAAGAGTTACATTGAAGCTATTTCAACACTTGTTCTTAAAGTTGAAAGAAAATTTATGCGTACTCACCCCACATTGCAAAGGTTGTTCTATGAGTTACCTGTCATCAACAACCCTAGGGATAAGAAGATAGCTACCCTCATCCTTATGAATGAATCTGATTATATAGTATGTGAGGCTAGAGAGATCTTTGATTTTTGTAATATCAGCCGTGAACATCCGGTCATGGATTTTATATGAGGAAGACTATTTATTGAGGCATTTGTTTTATGATAACCATACCTTTGATGAAAATACTAAAAAGGAAGTTCACCCTATACATATTATCCAACAAATTTCAATGGTATTAATCAACAATATTCTTGGATAGTAAAGAGAAACCAACAAGGGTTCGAGGCGGGTTGCTTCGACAATGCTGACATCATGGTTAATGATGTGTTCCCCATTGTCGGTTCTATACCCGACATATCTCACAGTAGGGGTCCTAAGCTAGGCGTCTTGGAACGATGGTAACATGGACACAATATTTTACCCAGGTTCGGGCTCTCTCAAAGAGACAATACCCTACGTCTTGCTTTGATTGTATTCATATGGGGTGTAGTACAGAGTACATGTATCTACCACGAGATTGTTCTAATGAATATGAGTTGATCTATTGACTAGCCTGGCCTAGGTTTGTATAATGCACCAGAGGCCTAGGGTTTAGAAGAGTCCTTGTCTTGGGTGCCATGTCTTGTGGAATATCCCTTGTATGCGGCATGGGCTGCCCTAGTGAACCGCCATGAGGGTCCTCATCCCAATCCACATGGTCGGGAGACGACGTGGTGAGTACCCCCTAGTCAAGGACACTGTCAGTAGCCCCCTGAACCGGTCTTCAAGTTGGGGGCACTCCTCGGTTCTTCCGAACTGTTCTTCATCTTCGGTCGTTGGTCTTGAAAACTGGTTCAACAAATATTCCCATCTTCGATCTTGAGGATTGCCGAGCCTAATCCGAAGAGTTCACATATTGGGCATCCGAGGAGCCCTTTAAATCTTCGGCCTTCATCAATGCCTTGTTATTTCTACGCCACACCTTGGGTTTGAAGTGTTTCCCGTGCGGCCGTGTCCTCTCGCGTCCGAGCTCTAACGCCGGACTGTATCCAAGCTCCAACGTCGGACTACATCTGAGGTGTCTTTTTACAGCCGGGCTCCAACGCCGGACTGTATCCAAGCTCCAACGCCGGACTGCGTCCGAGGTGTTATGAATTACCTCATTCTTGAAAAACTTTGAAGGAGTTCAGCCGAGCTTAATTCCGGATAACATCCAATATGGATATATAGCCACTTGCATCCGAGCTTTATGCGGGACTGCTTCTGAGGTAGTGCACCACCTCAGCCATGGGCTGATTGTTTGCGGATTTTATTTCCGATTGGTGCATTTTATTTGCTGACGAGATGTATAGCCAGTAGCCCTCAAGGTGTGTGTCGGCCTAAAATCCGAGTTGCACATTAGAGGAGATAGTGATCGGCAGACGGGCCCTTGCGAGAGGTTTTGAGAAGTCGCCATATTATATTAGCTTGATGCTGGATAAGTCCCAGACGGTACCTATTATTCTCCGAAGACGCGTTTGCCCATAGCTCGGTCAAGCCGAACACTGAGCACTTTTGAATTTTCAGCATTGAATAGGCAATGCAGTAGCCTCCGAGCCACTGGTCGGGTGGCAACACCAGATCAGGGGATCGATGTGGCCCTTTAATGTTTGTAGATGATAAGCGCGAAGCCCAGTAGCCCCCGGGCCTTAATGTGGGCACAGGTGGCCGAATTAAGGATTGATATTCGTTTGACACAAAATTAAATTCCGGCTGCTCGACTGACTCAACAAGACTGTGGCCTTGAATTTTTAATAGACGATTTGAAGTAAATGAACTATGTCCATTATGTGTAGTGATTCTATGTACCAAAGTACTTTACATCATTACTGCTCGGATCCGCATTGTATAGACTTTGTTGACTGACCATCGGCTTCAACCTCCTCGGCTAGTAGCCAGGGAGTGTTTGTCCCACTTTATAAAGCCTTTATGAGGGTGAAGATTCACGACAAACAAGGCAATCCCGCCATACGGTATTATAAACAAAGGTACACGGAGAGATATGTTATATTACTTTTTAACGTAAGAAACATCTTCTGGAAAAAATAGTTCTTTTATAATTTACTTTTCCCAGGCTATCATCTGAGTTTCCTATTAATAAAATTTTAGCATGGATAATAAATGATTATCATGAACAGGGAAATATGATAATAACCAATTTATTATTGCCTCTAGGGCATATTTCCAACAGTCTCCCACTTGAACTAGAGTCAATAATCTAGTTCACATCGCCATGTGATTAACACTCATAGTTCACATCGCCATGTGACTAACACCCAAAGAGTTTACTAGAGTCAATAATCTAGTTCACATCACCATGTGATTAAGACTCAATGAGTTCTTGGGTTTGATCATGTTATGCTTGTGAGAGAGGTTTTAGTCAACGAGTCTGCAACATTCAAATCCGCATGTACTTCGCAAATCTCTATGTCATATTGTAGATGCTGCTACCACGCTCCACTTGGAGATATTCCAAATGGTTGCTCCACTATACGTATCTGGCTTGCAACTCAGAGTCATCCAGATAGGCGTTAAAGCTTGCATCGACGTAACCCTTTACGCGGAACTCTCTATCGCCTCGATAACCGAGAAACATTTCCTTATTCCTCCAAGGATAATTTTGACCGTTGTCCAGTGATCCACTCCTGGGTCACTCTTGTACCCCGTTGTCAGACACATGGCAAGGCACACATCAGGTGCGGTACACAGCATGGCATATCGTATAGAGCCTATGGCCAAGGCATAGGGGACGACCTTCGTCCTTTCTCTTTCTTTTGCCGTGGTCGAGCTTTGAGTCTTACTCAACTTCACACCTTAAAACTTAGGCAACAACTCCTTCTTTGACTGATCCATTTTGAACTCCTTCAAAATCATGTCAAGGTATGTGCTCTGTGAAAGTCTTATCAGGCGTCTCTATCTATCTCTATAGATCTTGTTGCCCAATATGTAAGCAGCTTTACCCAGGTCTTCCTTTGAAAAACTCCTTTAAAACAACCCTTTATGCTTTCCAGAAATTCTACATCATTTCCGATCAACAATATGTCATCCACGTATACTTATCAAAAAATGTTGTGGTGCTCCCACTCACTTTCTTGTAAATACAAGTTTCTTACAAACTATGTATAAACCCAAACGCTTTGATCACCTCATCAAAGCATATGTTCCAACTCCGAGATGCTTTCTCCAGTCAAAAGAAGGATCACTGGAGCTTGCATAACTTTTAGCATCCTTATGATTGACAAAACCTAGGTTAGCTTGAAGGGGATGAACAGGAAAAAGGGCACAAGGTTTTCCCAGGTTCGGCCCCTTGCAATGAGGTAAAAGCCTACGTCCTGCTTTGTATTGTATTGATTGTATATCAATTACAAGGGAGCGGAATCGCTTGACCTAGCTATCGATTAATTGTAACTTGAGTTAACCCGCCGCAGGGTCTCGCCTTTCTATACACAGGTCGAGGCCCTGGGCTTACAAGAGTCCTAGCGGGATCACACAACGTGACCAACTTGGTTTCTAAGTCGCCTTGCCTTACTAAGCAAGTCACCATCGGGCGGCTTACTCCTCCGGGTCTTGGGCCTTCAACAGGCCCACCTCTTAAACCGCCTCTTGTCTTGATGTCTTCTTAGGCCCACCCAAGCCTTCTATTTATTGAGTCACCAACAGTATAACCCGACCCATCCTGGGCGGGTCATACCGCGGGGTTATATCCCCAACATTAGGCCCCAGATTGATTTGAACTTGTTCATGTCAATCTTCACTGCTTTAGGTTGGCGAATCTTCTTTTCAATGCTTAATTTTGAACAAATCACTATAACCCGTTGTGACGTCACGTGAGATAAATCCAAAAAAATCCTATGACATCACAACAGATCTTTTTCATTAATTGGTCGTCCGAGAATTGAGGCACCTCCAGTGTTAAGATAATCATGACGCCTCCTCGATTTCCGCGCCTGCCATTGATACGTCCATTTTGCATCACGCTTTCATATCGATATTTATTGCATTATGGGCTGTTATTTCACATTATGTCACAATACTTATGTCTATTCTCTCTTATTTTAAAACGTTTACATAAGGAGGGAGAATGCCGGCACCTGGAATTCTGGGCTGGAAAAGGAGCAAATATTACAGACCTATTCTGCTCAACTCCAAAAGTCCTGAAACTCCACGAAAGTTATTTTTGGAAATAATAAAAAATACTGAGCGGAAGAAATACGTCAGGGGGGCCACCACGTGTCCACGAGGGTGGGGGGCGCGCCCCCTGCCTCGTGGGCCCCCTGTTGGCTCTCCGGTGGCCATCTTCTGCTATATGAAGTCTTTCGTCCGAAGAAAAATCATAAGCAACCTTTCGGGATGAGACTCCGCCGCCACGAGGCGGAACCTTGGCAGAACCAATCTAGGGCTCCGGCAGAGCTGTTCTACCGGGAACACTTCCCTCCGGGAGGGGGACATCATCGCCATCATCATCACCAATGCTCCTCTCATCGGGAGAGGGCAATCTCCGTCAACATCTTCACCAGCACCACCTCCTCTCAAACCCTAGTTCATCTCTTGTATCCAATTCTTGTCTCCAAGTCCGGGATTGGTACCTGTAGGTTGCTAGTAGTGTTGATTACTCCTTGTAGTTGATGCTAGTTGGTTTATTTGGTGGAAGATCGTATGTTCAGATCCTTTATGCATATTAATACCCCTCTGATTATGAACATGAATATGCTTTGTGAGTAGTTACGTTTGTTCCTGAGGACATGGGAGAAGTCTTGCTATTAGTAGTCATGTGAATTTGGTATTCGTTTGATATTTTGATGAGATGTATGTTGTCTATCCTCTAGTGGTGTTATGTGAACGTCGACTACATAACACTTCACCATTATTTGGGCCTAGAGGAAGGCATTGGGAAGTAATAAGTAGATGATGGGTTGCTAGAGTGACAGAAGCTTAAACCCTAGTTTATGCGTTGCTTCGTAAGAGGCTGATTTGGATCCATATGTTTCATGCTATGGTTAGGTTTACCTTAATACTTTTGTTGTAGTTGCGGATGCTTGCAATAGAGGTTAATCATAAGTGGGATGCTTGTTCAAGTAAGAACAGCACCCAAGCACCGGTCCACCCACATATAAAATTATCAAAGTACCGAACGCAAATCATATGAACGTGATGAAACTAGCTTGACGATAATTCCCATGTGTCCTCGGGAGCGCTTTTCTCTATATAAGAGTTTGTCCAGGCTTGTCCTTTGCTACAAAAAGGATTGGGCCACCTTGCTGCACTTTATTTACTTTTGTTACTTGTTGCTCGTTACAAATTATCCTATCACAAAACTATCTGTTACCGCTTATTTCAGTACTTGCAGAGAATACCTTGCTGAAAACCGCTTATCATTTCCTTCTGCTCCTCGTTGGGTTCGACACTCTTAGTCATCGAAAGGACTACGATAGATCCCCTAGACTTGTGGGTCATCAAGACTCTTTTCTGGCGCCGTTGCCGGGGAGTGAAGCGCCTTTGGTAGGTGGAATTTGGTAAGGAAAAATTTATATAGTGTGCTGACATTTACTGTCACTTGCTACTATGGAAAGTAATCCTCTGAGGGGCTTGTTCGGGGTATCTTCACCCCGACCAGTACAGCAAAGAGTTGCTCCTCAACCTACTGAACCTACTGAAAATGAAAATGAAAATGAAAATGTCCACTTTGAGATTCCTTCGGGTATGTTAGAAAAACTGCTAGCCAATCCTTTTGCAGGAGATGGAACAAACCATCCTGATGAGCACCTGACATATGTGGATGAAGTTTGTGGATTATTTAAGCTTGCAGGTATACCCGGTGTTGTTATTAAGAGGAAGGTCTTCCCTTTATCTTTGAAGGGAGATGCATCGACATGGTATAGGCTATGTGATGATACGGGATCATGGAACTATAAACAGTTGAAATTGGAATTTCATCAGAAGTTTTATCCTATGCATCTTGTTCATCGTGATCGCAATTATATATATAATTTTTGGCCTCGCGAAGGAGAAAGCATCGCTCAAGCTTGGGGGAGGCTTAAATCAATGTTATATTCATGCCCCAATCATGAGCTCTCAAGAGAAATAATTATTCAAAGTTTTTATGCTCGGCTTTCTGATAACAATCGCACCATGCTCGATACTTCTTGTGCTAGCTCTTTTATGATGAAGACTATTGAATTCAAATGGAACTTATTGGATAGAATTAAACGCAACTCTGAAGATTGGGATCTCGACGAAGGTAAGGAGTCAGGTATGACACCTAAGTTTGATTGTGTTAAATCTTTTATGGATACCGATGTTTTCCGTAAGTTTAGCACTAAATATGGACTTGACTCTGAGATAGTAGCTTCTTTCTGTGAATCTTTTGCTGCTTATGTTGATGTCCCCAAGGAGAAGTGGTTTAAATATCATCCTCCCATAGTAGTAAAAGTAGTTGCACCTACTAAAGTTGAAGAAAAGACTGTCACTTATAATGATCCTATTGTTCCTACTTCTTATGTTGAGAAACCACCCTTCCGTGTAAGAATAAAGGATCATGCTAAAGCTTCAACTGTGGTCCGTAAAAGCAATATTAGAACTTATACACCTCCTGAGCAAATTAAAGTTGAACCTAATATTGCTATTGTTAAAGATCTATTGGCTGATAATATTGATGGGCATGTTATTTATTTCTGTGAGGAAACTGCTAGAATTGCTAAACCTTGTGCTAAAGATAAACCTAGACCTGTGGTAGGCATGCATGTTATTTCTGTTAAAATAGGAGATCATTGTTATCATGGCTTATGTGACATGGGTGCTAGTGCTAGTGCAATACCTTTTGACTTATACAAAGAAATTATGCATGATATTGCACCTGCTAAGTTGGAAGATATTGATGTCACAATTAAACTTGCCAATAGAGATACTATTTCACCAATGGGAATTGTTAGAGATGTTGAAGTCTTGTGTGGGAAAACTAAATATCCTGCTGATTTTCTTGTTCTTGGTTCCCCACAAGATAGCTTTTGTCCCATTATATTTGGTAGACCCTTCTTGAACACCGTTAATGCTAAGATAGACTGCGAAAAGGATGTTGTTACTATTGGTTTGGGTGATATGTCTCATGAGTTTAATTTCTCTAAATTTAGTAGACAACACCGTGAAGAGGAATTGCCTAGTAAGGATGAAATTATTGGTCTTGCTTCTATTGCCGTACCTCCTAGTGATCCTTTAGAACAATATTTGCTAGACCATGAAAATGATATGTTTATGAATGAAAGAAGGGAAATAGATGAAGTATTCTTTAAACAGGAACCTATCCTGAAACACAATTTTCCTGTTGAAATCCTAGGGGATCCTCCTCTACCCAAGGGTGATCCCGTGTTTGAGCTTAACCCGTTGCCTGATACTCTTAAATATGCTTATCTTGATGAGAAAAAGATATATCCTGTTATTATTAGTGCTAACCTTTCAGAGCATGAAGAAGAGAGATTATTGAAAACTCTGAAGAAGCACCGTGCTGCTATTGGATATACTCTTGATGATCTTAAGGGCATTAGTCCCACCCTATGTCAACATAAAATAAATTTGGAAGAAGATGCCAAACCAGTTCGTGATCATCAACGACGGCTGAATCCTAAGATGAAGGAAGTGGTAAGAAAAGAAATACTAAAGCTCCTTGAGGCAGGTATAATTTATCCCATTGCTGATAGTCAGTGGGTAAGTCCTGTCCATTGTGTCCCTAAGAAGGGAGGTATTACTGTCGTTCCTAATGATAA
Source organism: Triticum aestivum (assembly GCF_018294505.1). NCBI lineage: Eukaryota > Viridiplantae > Streptophyta > Magnoliopsida > Poales > Poaceae > Triticum > Triticum aestivum. The sequence goes on from NC_057799.1 coordinate 317,801,124, forward strand.
AGATGAATTGATTCCGCAAAGAATTATTACAGGTTATATGATGGTAATTGATTTCTGCAAATTAAATAAGGCTACTAAAAAGATCATTACCCCTTACCTTTTATCGATCAAATGCTAGAAAGATTATCAAAACATACACATTTTTGCTTTCTAGATGGTTATTCTGGTTTCTCTCAAATACCTGTGTCAGCCAATGATCAATCAAACACTACTTTTACTTGCCCTTTTGGTACTTTTGCTTATAGACGTATGCCTTTTGGTTTATGTAATGCGCCTGCTACCTTTCAAAGATGCATGATGGCTATATTCTCTGACTTTTGTGAAAAGATTTGTGAGGTTTTCATGGACGACTTCTCTGTCTATGGATCCTCTTTTGATGATTGCTTGAGCAACATTGGTCGAGTTTTGCAGAGATGTGAAGAAACTAATCTTGTCTTGAATTGGGAAAAGTGCCACTTTATGGTTAATGAAGGGATTGTCTTGGGGCATAAAGTTTCTGAAAGAGGTATTGAAGTTGATAAATCCAAGGTTGATGCTATTGAAAAGATGCCATGTCCCAAGGACATCAAAGGTATAAGAAGTTTCCTTGGTCACGCCGGTTTTTATAGGAGGTTCATTAAGGACTTCTCAAAAATTTCTTGGCCTCTGACTAATTTATTATAAAAAGATATACCATTTGTCTTTGATGATGATTGTGTAGAAGCATTTGAAATACTTAAGAAAGCATTGATCTCTGCACCTATTGTTCAGCCACCTGATTGGAATTTACCCTTTGAAATTATGTGTGATGCTAGAGATTATGCTGTAGGTGTTGTTCTAGGGCAAAGAGTTGATAAGAAATTAAATGTTATTCAATATGCTAGTAAAACTCTAGACAATGCTCAAAGAAATTATGCTACTACTGAGAAAGAATTTTTAGCAGTTGTATTTGCTTGTGATAAGTTCAGGCCTTATATTGTTGATTCTAAAGTAACTATTCACACGGATCATGCTGCTATTAAATATCTTATGGAAAATAAAGATGCTAAACCTAGACTTATTAGATGGGTTCTCTTGCTACAAGAATTTGATTTGCATATGGTTGATAGAAAGGGAGCTGAGAACCCCGTTGCAGACAACTTGTCTAGGTTAGAAAATGTTCTTGATGACCCACTACCTATTGATGATAGCTTTCCCGATGAGCAATTAAATGTCATAAATGCTTCTCGTACTACTCCGTGGTATGCTGATTATGCTAATTACATCGTTGCTAAATTCATACCACCTAGTTTCACGTACTAGCAAAAGAAAAAGTTTTTCTATGACTTGAGACATTACTTTTGGGATGACCCACATCTTTATAAAGAAGGAGTAGATGGTGTTATTAGACGTTGTGTACCTGAGCATGAACAGGAACAGATCCTACGCAAGTGTCACTCTGAAGCTTATGGAGGACACCACGCTGGAGATAAAACTGCACATAAGGTATTGCAATCCGGTTTTTATTGGCCTACTCTCTTCAAGGATGCCCGTAAGTTTGCCTTATCTTGTGATGAATGTCAAAGAATTGGTAATATTAGTAGACGTCAAGAAATGCCTATGAATTATTGACTTGTTATTGAACCATTCGATGTATGGGGCTTTGATTATATGGGACCTTTTCCTGCCTCTAATGGTTACACACATATTTTAGTTGCTGTTGACTATGTTACTAAGTGGGTAGAAGCTATTCCAACTAGTAGTGCTGATCATAACACTTCTATTAAGATGCTTAAGGAAGTTATTTTTCCGAGGTTTGGAGTCCCTAGATATTTAATGACTGATGGTGGTTCACATTTTATTCATGGTGCTTTCCGTAAAATGCTTGCTAAGTATGATGTTAATCATAGAATTGCATCTCCCTATCACCCGCAGTCTAGTGGTCAAGTAGAATTGAGTAATAGAGAACTCAAATTAATTTTGCAAAAGACTGTTAATAGATCTAGAAAGAATTGGTCCAAGAAACTTGATGATGCATTATGGGCCTATAGAACTGCATATAAAAATCCTATGGGTATGTCTCCGTATAAAATGGTTTATGGAAAAGAATGTCACTTACCTCTCGAACTAGAACATAAGGCATATTGGGCTATTAAAGAGCTCAATTATGATTTCAAACTTGCCGGTGAGAAGAGGTTATTTGATATTAGCTCACTTGATGAATGGAGAACCCAAGCTTATGAAAATGCCAAGTTGTTTAAAGAAAAAGTTAAAAGATGGCATGATAAAAGAATACAAAAAGCGTGAGTTTAATGTTGGTGATTATGTATTGCTATACAACTCTCGTTTAAGATTTTTTGCAGGAAAACTTCTCTCTAAATGGGAAGGTCCTTACATTATTGAGGAGGTCTATCGTTCCGGTGCCATAAAAATCAACAACTTCGAAGGCACAAATCCGAAGGTGGTGAACGGTCAAAGAATCAAACATTATATCTCAGCTAATCCCATAAATGTTGAAACCAATGTTATGGAAACCGTGCCCCGGAGGAATACATAAGGGACACTTTCCGGAATGTTTCAGACTCCGAAAAGGAATAGGTATGTGATACGGTAAGTAAACCGAATCCAAAACAATTTTTATGGCAATATTTCTCCGTTTTGGAATATTTGGAAAAATAGAAAAATAAGAAGCAGTCCGGGAAGGACACGAGGCTCTACGAGGGTGGAGGGCGCGCCCTACCCCCCTGGGCGCGCCCCTACCTCGTGGGCACCTCGTGTGCTCTCCGGACTCCGTTTTCTTGCATGATACGTATTTTGGTCGGTAAAAATTCATTATATAATCTCCCGAGGTTTTGACTCTTGTATCACGCAAATATCCTCTGTTCCTGTTTCGAGCTGTTGCTGCTGCAGATTAGAGCAAGATGTCTTCTCAAGAGTCAGTCGGGGAGAGCCGGGTGTCTCATCCGGCATCGAGACCAAGAACAAACAGCGATGCTGACCACTTTGGGCCAGCAACGGAGGAAGAGATGGAGGCTGATTTGATGAGGATAGATGCCATGGAGGATCAAGAAGTCACTTCTCCCTTCCGAGCTGGGTTCACGATGGGGGAACTACAGAGCTCAGCTATTCCAAACTCGGTTATCCCTTCGAATGTTAAATTTATTTCTTATGAAAATATGAAGAAGAGTGTCACTTGTTCTCCCGCAGCTATGCAACACCCTTGGGTGAAATGGGCTTTAGCCGTTACAGAGAAGCTTCGTAAGGAGATAATGGATCTCAAGCAGCAACTCAATAAGCTCGAGGAAGAGAATCGTATCCTGAGGGGCATTATCGCCAAGAATATCACATCACCATCACCGAAGAAGGAGACATAATCACATGGGTATGGGCACTCCCCTTGGCAACTGCCAAGCTTGGGGGAGGTGCCCCGGTATCGTATCACCATCACACTCCTATCTTTACCATTTTTCTTAGTTCGATCCTTTTAATAGTATCTTGATCTAGTAGAATAAAAGTTTATGGCATGATCTAGTTATGAGTTTTGCTTTATGATCTCTCTATGTAATCAAGTCTGTGAGCTATATAATAAAGATTAGTGTTGAGTCAAGGGCTTCATTATTTTTCCATGATCTTGAGTGAATAAAAGAAAAGAGAAAAGAATAAAAAGGAAAAAAGAGATCATATTGATCTTATTGAGAGTAATGACTTCACATAGAAACAGTATGATGATTAAAAATTGTTGGGAGTTGGCAAACATAGCTTTGGTCATCGTTGCAATTAATAGGAAGTAATAAAGAAAGAGAGGTTTCACATATAAATATACTATCTTGGACATCTTTTATGATTGGGAGCACTCATTAAAATATCACATTGTCAGGACCGGTTTTTCGGGATATAGATTCTCCAGAAAATGGCCCTTGTGCTCACCAGCCCCAGGATTACTGTTAGCTGATGAGGCACCAACTTGATACAGAAATTCCAAGCAAATTACAAAATATGTAGTACAAGACCATTGTGGCCTATGAGTACAACACTTGGTTTCTAGTGGTTGATGGCGGAAGCGGTTTGTGGTTCATCTGCGTCTATGGGACTCCATTTCCCACAAGAACAGCTGACCAGGATAACTCCTATCTTCGCGAGGCTGCTATCATCGTTGCGTAGGTTCCGGGGCTGTCATCGCAACGCTCCTCTCCACACAAGAAATCTCGCCAAGACAATAGCCAGGGACAAGCCAGTGAGTACGTTTGAATGTACTCGCAAACATTTTGAACACGGGTATGATATAATAAGGGATAATCATGCTCTGAAATATTCTATGATCATAACGTCTGTCACGAAATAAACGAAATCCATGATGCACGCATGCGGGAAAGATATGAATATGCAATACGGGAGTAGAAATAGAATGCACCGATCGAGTGTCTGAAGCGACACCTCGGAAGGATAAAAGATAAATCATGCCTCAGTCGGGCGTCTGAGCGACACCACATAAAGGGCTTATAGATAAAAGAAATAACAAGCATGCCACAGTCGGGCGTCTATGCGACACCACATAAAGGGTTAATAAATAGTAGAAATAACAGGCATGCCACAGTCGGGCGTCTGCGCGACACCACATAAAGGGCTTATAAATAGTAGAAATAACAAGCATGCCACAGTCGGGCGTCTATGCGACATATAAAGGGCTTATAAGAGAATAGTCGCAGTGAGTATCCAGGAGGTAGAACCGTCCCAGGGATACTCAATAATTCAAATAATGTAAATGGTTAGTCCACAATAATAATAATCATAATCCTCATATGTCACAGGTCATAATCAATGTTCTGGTTTAGCCGTTTCTCCTCCGAAAACCGTCACTAGACCCATCTCAGACTGTAGTTCTTACCCATGAACATGGCTATCCAAATAGATTTAACCTCTGCAGAGGGTGTACTCTATACCCACGAGTAACGGATTTATTTAGTCCATCGGGACTAATTCCGCCTACGGTCTTTTAATTGAAAACACACCTGACCCGCACACACCAGCTTAACTTACCGGTGTCTGGAATCACCCACGACACCTGTCCAGCAAAACTCTAAGTGGGGAGGCTACAACCTCGACTTAGCATGGGATCAAATTTATATCGCGCGCTCTAAGGGGTGCCCCCCTCTCGGTCCCAACCGGAAACACCCATGCCCCCGGACCAGGTGGCATGCCTACCGGATGCATCCGGTATCTTCCACCATGGCCTCTCTGTACGGTGTGTGCTAGGAAGGGGTTGACAACCTACTGAACCGTACCCTACCTGCGGCAGGGACAAGTGGTAGTACGAAACAAGTATGGGGGTTACTGGAACAAGACTCGATCTACGGCCGACTCAGGAGGTTCAAGTATTCCCTGTATGATTAGCATAACAAATATATATCAACTAACAGACAGGATCACCGCTCATCATACCTCATCATGCCATACCGGACACACTCATCTCGACGAGGAACTAGGGACAAGCTCGTGTCTACCCAAGACAGCGATTTTCCCGGCTTCCTTCCGGTATGCATGAGAAGCTTACGAGGATGATTACCATCACCAGCATATCCCTTTCTAACAACAAAGCGTCTCCATTTTTGCACTCATGCATATGATTTTATCGTCACATAAAATAACGTATGCTCCAAGTCATGGTGGTGTTGTAACCGTATCAACAACACCCAAAAATATTATGCCAGAGTTCAGAATGCTTGCCTTCAGGTTGTGGAGAGGAAGTGTGCATTCCAAAACTTTTTTTGAAAGTTTTCTTCTCTCTCCATTTCCTATTTTGAACAATATCCAAATAACATATATTTCAAAAACAGTACAAAAAGTTGTCCTAAATATTTTTGAAATAAATCTTTAAATAAACTAGATGAAATTTGAGAGAGGTAGGAAAAGAATCAACTCATTTGGAGTTTTATTTTAAAAGATAAAGCCAGTCAAAGTTTAGTCAAAGTTCTGTTTTTAATAAAATCAGAAAAAGAAAACGTTTCGGGGGAAAATACGCTTTCGAAGCAGAGGAGACGTACTTCGGGGGTTTACGCGACCAGTTAAACACGTGGTGGCGGGGCTGGGTCACTGACAGTGGGTCCAGCGGGCCCACTGGTCAGGTTTGACTAGTCGCTTCTCCCTCCTCTTCCTCTGCCCGAGCGGAGGCGGGACTCCGGCGATCGACGCCGGCGAACGGCGGCTCTTCGCGGGCTCCGGAGGGCAGGGATGGATCCGTGGTTCTAGGGCGGTCCTCCCGGTAGTCGCTAGGCAGGTGGGGACGGAGGGAGCCGCCGGCGGTGAGCTCCGCGGCGGACGGCGTTTCGGGAGTGATTGGGGGTTTGGGCTCCGGTGGTTTCCGATCGAGGCTGAGGTGCTGGGCAGCTCCGCAAGATCATGGGGAGTCGAACGGTGGCGCTGGAAGGGTGGGGGAAGTTCTGTTTGCGGTGAGCGGGACCGGGTCGGCGGCGGCCGAACTGGCCGGAGGCGGGGAAGAAAGCTCCCCACTGTCGCTTGCTGGCCGTGGGCGCACTGCTGGGGTGCAAGGAGGTTGCCTCAGTGCAGGGACGGGCTCGGGGGCTCCTATTTATAGGGGTCGAGGTTGGTTCTCGTGGCGGCCGTGGATAAGAACGCCGGCGACCGCCGTTCTGTAGCTGCAGGGCGACGTGGCGGCAACGAGCGCGTGCCGACGAGCTTGTGGATGAGCTCGGGCTGTTCCAGGGGGCAGCTGGCGCGCGCAGGTGGCTTGGGCGGCGCCGTCCATGGCAGAGCCTGCTGTGGCCGGCTGCTAGCCGTCGTGGCCGACCTGACGGCAGCTCTGTGGGGCTCCAGGGGCGGCTCTGCGGCGAGGGAAGGGGCGGGCGTGCTGGCTGCGGGTGGCCAAGGGCCAGAACGGGCACGGGGAGGGCGGCAGTGCGACGCGGCGACCCGGTGCGCGCGCGTGCAAAACGTGCACGCTACGTGCTTGACAGAATGCCAATGCATGCCACAGGGCTTGGGTGAGGCTGGCAAGTAGCAGGTTTAGGTTAGCGTCTTCTAGGAGCTCAGTGGACATGCTATTTTGTCCAGAGGTGCAAGGTCACAGTGCAAAGGCAAAAATCATGTCAAAACTGACCATGCACACAAGGTGCTCGACAGATTGCTAAGTGCATATAGGCAACTCTTGGAGTGGCAAAAAACTCCAGATCAGGGTCTCCCTACATGTAGGTGATGATGGCAAGATCATTTGGGCAAAACCAGAAAGTTGCTAGTGCAAGTTTTGCAAACTTTCAGTTTTGGACAGAAAGAAGAAGGCCTTATTGCATGCACTTAAAATCCTCCAATGGGTCCACTCTCCTGGACTTAAGGGTTTTGCAGGGTGGTTTATAAGTAGGAAAAAGCTCAGGGTTACTAGAGCAAGATAATTTAGGGTTGCAGTACAAATCACTAAGCTGGACCAGAATGAAAATGAGGTTGATTCACTCAAAATTTTCAAAGAACATCACTGGGTTTTTGCATGAAGTTGAATTATATGCATCTACTGACATCTCCAAACACTTGGAAGAATTTTTAAAGGAATATTTAAATAGATTGTAGTGCAAAAATACCTACTGGACCAGATTTGAAAATTTGGTGCAGAGCTCAAAATCTCCAATGGCCAAAAGATGTTTTTGCATAAAAGTGATGTGGAAACATCACATGACATCCCCAAATTTTTGGTGAAAATTTTAAATGCATTAATCAAATGGTTGTAGTGCAACAGAGACTCCAAATTCATGAAAAATCATTTTAAAAAGAATAAAGCTCAGGAAAAGCAATTATGCAATTAAATCCACTAATAAAGAATTGTTTTATAGAGAGAGTATACAAGTCCAATAATACTTTTGGAAAGTTTCCACTTGAGGTAAAAACCCACAATATTAAAGAGAAGAGGGGTTCTCAAATCAAAGGATAAATCCAGACAAATGGAAAAGTTTAATTTCCTGGCAAAATCTTAATTAATAAAACAAGGTTAAAATTTTGGGGTGTCACAACACTACCCCCCTTAAGAAAAATCTCGTCCTCGAGATTTGTTAAAAGCTGTTTTGAGCAAACATCGCTCTAACCAAAAGAAATCATTCTACTATGCAATAAAATGTGGCTACAGTGAGAGGGCAATAAGTGGTGTAAAACTACAATGTTGTATACTGGCGTTGCGTGGAAAAATCCATGGTTGGGGGAAAAATGAGATATCTCTACGTTGGATACAGTAAATTTAGAATAAATTCTAAATTACTAAAATACGCTGGTCGTACCCGAGAGCACAGTGCTCTCTCTGGCTGACAGGTGGACCCGGGGCCCACTGTCGGCCTCTTCTTCTACCTCTGGCCCTCTCTTCTTTCTCTCTCTCGCGTGCTATCCCGCGCTTTCTCCACCGGCGACGTCTAGCGCGTAGGGCACCTAGGCCGTACTGCGGTAGTGCGCGGCGTGCTAGCTGCCGGTGCAGCGTGCACTCACCTCGCGGGCCAGTGCACTGTCGGCACTGCTCGCGGATTCGCCTCCGAACACCGGCGATCGAGCGACGAGCGGCGCTGGTGGACCTCGCCCACCGTACACCGATCTCGAGCTATAAAATGACCGCGGTGCTCCTTTCTTCTTCCTCACATCTGGCCTCTCTTCCTCTTCTCCTTCATTCTCCTCCATTGCTGTTTGCAGGAGCTCGAGACGAGGCTCTAATGGCGGAGGTGATGCCGGACTGGTATGTGGTCCTGGTGTGTGGAGGTTTGGCGACGTTGCTGGGGTTCTCCGTGCTCCTGTGCGCGATGATCCTGGATGATCGTCGTGATGCTGCCGCTCGAGTGTTAGCTCTTCGCGGTGGCGGCGATCACGAGGATTAGGTGCGGCATCGAGTGTTAACTGCTGTCGGTGTGCTGGGGCAACTTGCGCCCGAATGATTACTCACAAATCTCTCTTACTGAGACTGGGGTGTCCTCGGGTGTGATCAGTTAGGGCAAAATGTGTACGAGGATTTGTAATTAGCGCACGAGGTCGAGTGGTTGTGGTTGTGAGTCTGCCGCTGCGTGAATAAAAATCTACGTCGTGAAGAGGCATATGCTGCAGCAACTCAGGGAAAAGAAATCTCACTACAAAATTTATCGTGAGAGAAAATTAGTTAAATCAAAATTAACAGCAGTAAAACTGCTCACATAATTGAAACCCAAATTTTTGATCCGTCGCACAAATTTTGGATACCATGTACAAGTTACAACACATAAATAAATACTGGGATAATAAACATAGCGGTGACGTCTACAATAAAAAAGGCAAAAGGACATGGTCCTGAGAAAACGTCTCTGGTACTGGGGCACACTCCTCTTCTATCGGGGGAAGCGGGTTGACTAGCCGATGAATGCGTCTTTCCTGGTCAGGCCTCAGTGGTCTGCCAATAGCGATCTGAGGATTTAAATCAGCGAGGCTCTGGAGATAACCCATTACCCGCTGAGTCAAACGCTCCTGAGCGATAACATACTGGGCAAGGTTGGCCAATACTGGATCTCTCTCAATTCGCCCACCGGGAAAAGATGCTACTTCTCCGGGTGCTGCACGACTCGGAAAATAATAATATCCTCGTTCGCTGGCATAGGGTACCGTGAATCGAAGACGAGCGAGCGCTTCGTACGCAGCAGCTTCTATGGCCATATGCGGCGTCGGCATGGATTTCCCTACGAAGGAGACTTCCGTTGGGTCTTGGTTTGGGTTTGCGGGAGGGATGTGCACCACTGCCCAATATTTCGAGGTGGATGGGGTGATCCTCGATTTGAGCAACTCGTACTGGGGTGGATGGATGGCACTCATGGTACTGCAGGTAAAGTCCCACAATAATTTAACAAAACTACCCGGGGTTGCGTCTGGAGTTCTCAGGTAAATACTGGGGGCCGGCATGGCAAAGAAATGGCTGTGCGGGTTGTGCACAAGGTGAGGGGTACTTGGCAAGGTCACGAGGTGGCCTTTTATATAGCATTGGGGCTGGGTTATTTACCGTGGTGAAGGGTAACTAGTTTGTCGGTTCTGTTCTATGGGGTCGGGGTCAATGCCACAGATACTCATATCTCATAAATGTGACGCATTATTGTGGGTGTCGTCGGGGTTGGTTTTGGTAGCTGCGCCCGGAATTTAAAAATGCAACTGTACGCTGACGTACTTATGCATGGCTACTATTCCAAAATAGGGCGCACAGGCAGACATCATTTAATTATGGTGATACAAGCTCACACAATTACAAGGCGTAGAAATACTAAGGCTCGTTCCTACTCGAGCGACTTAGTCTACTTCGTTAATATCTAAGCGGGCTTGCCTTGCGGACGTCGAGGCTTCTCCACGGGTTTCACCGTCGGGATTAGCCGGATGAGGTTGAGGGGCTGCAGGGTCGGGGTAGCGATGATGGCCATCGCGGGGGTTGTTGGCCACAATCCCGTTGGAGTGTGTTCCCAAAAGGCGACGAAGCACTTCTGGGGACACCAAAGTATTTTGGTCGACGGCTGGGGCAGACCTCAAGGATTCGATCGGGTGTCCGAACAGCATGACTGGGTTGTCGGCGTCGGGCTCACCTTCTCCTCTCGCCGGGGCTCGGCGAATCAGTTCTCCACGAGCTGCGATCAGATCAAGGGTGATTTGATCGAACAGTTCCTCTAGTGCACTTACATAGCGCACCAGATGCAATAGTGCAGGATCCGTCTCGTGATCTCCGTTGGCAACCTAGGGCGGCCTACCATACCCGTCACGACTGGGGTAGTAGTAGAACGAGCGACAGTTAACTCTGGGCGACAAGTGCCGGAGTTGAACTATAGCTTCTCGAGCTGCCAGTTGGACGGCTTGTGGCTCAAAGGAAGTTGTCCTTCCGGTGAACCTGTAGGGGTGTTCTGGTGATAGATCCCTACCAAAGATGTGTACAGTGGCCCAGAATTGACGGCTCTCACCGCTCATGGGTCCTGGGTACACAACATATTCTGGGGGCTTTTCTAATGCATAGGCACGGCGGGTGAGGTTTGCGAGAACGGTCACAAAACCTCCAAGGTTGGTGGCTGTGGTCTCATTGTGAACAACGGGGCCAGGCATCGTGGCTTGGTTTGGGGGTAGAGGCTATGCTGTGCTGGGTTGAGGCTAGCGTGCCCTTTTTATAGAAAAGGGGACGGAGCCTTCCTTCGCACGCTTGTGAATGAGACATGTTAGGTGTCGGTCACTGACGCGTGATCGACAGGCTAGGCTGATAGGTTGGGCACCGACTGCCAAAAGCGTCGGGGTCACTGTGTGGCTATCTGACACGAGAAGCTTGGCCGGGGTTGGGTTAAGGTCTGGTGGGTTGGTTAACCTAGGTTTATTGACCTGGCTAAGATAGGATTAGCCAATGGTCAGCCTGGCTCTGATACCAAGTTTGTCAGGACCGGTTTTTCAGGATATAGATTCTCCAGAAAATGGCCCTTGTGCTCACCAGCCCCAGGATTACTGTTAGCTGATGAGGCATCAACTTGATACAGAAATTCCAAGCAAAGTACAAAATATGTAGTACAAGACCATTGTGGCCTATGAGTACAACACTTGGTTTCTAGTGGTTGATGGCGGAAGCGGTTTGTGGTTCATCTGCGTCTATGGGACTCCATTTCCCACAAGAACAGCTGACCAGGATAACTCCTATCTTCGCGAGGCTGCTATCATCGTTGCGTAGGTTCCGGGGCTGTCGTCGCAACGCTCCTCTCCATGCAAGAAATCTGGCCAAGACAATAGCCAGGGACAAGCCAGTGAGTACGTTTGAATGTACTCGCAAACATTTTGAACACGGGTATGATATAATAAGGGATAATCATGCTCTGAAATATCCTATGATCATAACGTCTGTCACGAAATAAACTAAATCCATGATGCACGCATGCGGGAAAGATATGAATATGCAATACGGGAGTAGAAATAGAATGCACCGATCGAGTGTCTTAAGCGACGCCTCGGAAGGATAAAAGATAAATCATGCCTCAGTCGGGCGTCTGAGCGACACCACATAAAGGGCTTATAGATAAAAGAAATAACAAGCATGCCACAGTCGGGCGTCTATGCGACACCACATAAAGGGCTTATAAATAGTAGAAATAACAGGCATGCCACAGTCGGGCGTCTGCGCGACACCACATAAAGGGCTTATAAATAGTAGAAATAACAAGCATGCCACAGTCGGGCGTCTATGCGACACCACATAAAGGGCTTATAAGAGAATAGTCGCAGTGAGTATCCAGGAGGTAGAACCGTCCCAGGGATACTCAATAATTCAAATAATGTAAATGGTTAGTCCACAATAATAATAATCATAATCCTCATATGTCACAGGTCATAATCAATGTTCTGGTTTAGCCGTTTCTCCTCCGAAAACCGTCACTAGACCCATCTCAGACTGTAGTTCTTACCCATGAACATGGCTATCTGAATAGATTTAACCTCTGCAGAGGGTGTACTCTATACCCACGAGTAACGGATTTATTTAGTCCATCGGGACTAATTCCGCCTACGGTCTTTTAATTGAAAACACACCTGACCCGCACACACCAGCTTAACTTACCGGTGTCTGGAATCACCCACGACACCTGTCAAGCAAAACTCTAAGTGGGAAGGCTACAACCTCGACTTAGCATGGGATCAAATTTATATCGCGCTCTCTAAGGGGTGCCCCCCCCGCTCGGTCCCAACCGGAAACACCCATGCCCCCGGACCAGGTGGCATGCCTACCGGATGCATCCGGTATCTTCCACCATGGCCTCTCTGTACGGTGTGTGCTAGGAAGGGGTTGACAACCTACTGAACCGTACCCTACCTGCGGCAGGACCAAATGTGGTAGTACGAAAAAAATATGGGGGTTACTGGAACAAGACTCGATCTACGGCCGACTCAGGAGGTTCAAGTATTCCCTGTATGATTAGCATAACAAATATATATCAACTAACAGACATGATCACCGCTCATCAAACCTCATCATGCCATACCGGACACACTCGTCTCGACGAGGAACTAGGGACAAGCTCGTGTCTACCCAAGGCAGCGATTTTCCCGGCTTCCTTCCGGTATGCATGAGAAGCTTACGAGGATGATTACGATCACCAGCATATCCCTTTCTAACAACAAAGCGTCTCCATTTTTGCACTCATGCGTATGATTTTATCGTCACATAAAATAACGTATGCTCCAAGTCAAGGTGGTGTTGTAACCGTATCAACAACACCCAAAAATATTATGCCAGAGTTCAGAATGCTTGCCTTCAGGTTGTGGAGAGGAAGTGTGCATTCCAAAACTTTTTTTGAAAGTTTAATTCTCTCTTCATTTCCTATTTTGAAAAATATCCAAATAACATATATTTCAAAAACAGTACAAAAAGTTGTCCTAAATATTTTTGAAATAAATCTTTAAATAAACTAGATGAAATTTGAGAGAGGTAGGAAAAGAATCAACTCATTTGGAGTTTTATTTTAAAAGATAAAGCCAGTCAAAGTTCTGTTTTTAATAAAATCAGAAAAAGAAAACGTTTCGGGGGAAAATACGCTTTCGAAGCAGAGGAGACGTACTTCGGGGGTTTACGCGACCACTTAAACACGTGGTGGCGGGGCTGGGTCACTGACAGTGGGTCCAGCGGGCCCACTGGTCAGGTTTGACTAGTCGCTTCTCCCTCCTCTTCCTCTGCCCGAGCGGAGGCGGGACTCCGGCGATCGACGCCGGCGAACGGCGGCTCTTCGCGGGCTCCGGAGGGCAGGGATGGATCCGTGGTTCCAGGGCGGTCCTCCCGGTGGTCGCTAGGCAGGTGGGGACGGAGGGAGCCGCCGGCGGTGAGCTCCACGGCGGACGGCGTTTCGGGAGTGATTGGGGGTTTGGGCTCCGGTGGTTTCCGATCGAGGCTGAGGTGCTGGGCAGCTCCGCAAGATCATGGGGAGTCGAACAGTGGCGCTGGAAGGGTGGGGGAAGTTCTGTTTGCGGAGAGCGGGACCGGGGCGGCGGCGGCCGAACTGGCCGGAGGCGGGGAAGAAAGCTCCCCACCGTCGCTTGCTGGCCGTGGGGGCACTGCTGGGGTGCAAGGAGGTTGCCTTAGTGCAGGGACGGGCTCGGGGGCTCCTATTTATAGGGGTCGAGGTTGGTTCCTGCGGCGGCCGTAGATAAGAACGCCGGTGACCGCCGTTTTGTAGCTGCAGGGCGACGTGGCGGCGACGAGCGCGTGCCGACGAGCTTGTGGATGAGCTCGGGCTGTTCCAGGGGGTAGCTGGCGCGCGCGGGTGGCTTGGGCGGCGCCGTCCATGGCAGAGCCTGCTGTGGCCGGCAGCTAGCCGCCGTGGCCGACCTGACGGCGGCTCTGTGGGGCTCCAGGGGCGGCTCTGCGGCAAGGGAAGGGGTGGGCGTGCTGGCTGCGGGTGGCCAAGGGCCAGAACGGGCGCGGGGAGGGCGGCAGTGCGACGCGGCGACCCGGTGCGCGCGCATGCATAACGTGCGCTCTGGGCGCGCCCAGAGCGCGCACGCTACGTGCTTGACAGAATGCCAATGCATGCCACAGGGCTTGGGTGAGGCTGGCAAGTAGCAGGTTTAGGTTAGCGTCTTCTAGGAGCTCAGTGGACATGCTATTTTGTCCAGAGGTGCAAGGTCACAGTGCAAAGGCAAAAATCATGTCAAAACTGACCATGCACACAAGGTGCTCGACAGATTGCTAAGTGCATATAGGAAACTCTTGGAGTGGCAAAAAACTCCAGATCAGGGTCTCCCTACATGTAGGTGATGATGGCAAGATCATTTGGGCAAAACCAGAAAGTTGCTAGTGCAAGTTTTGCAAACTTTCAGTTTTGGACAGAAAGAAGAAGGCCTTATTGCATGCACTTAAAATCCTCCAATGGGTCCACTCTCCTGGACTTAAGGGTTTTGCAGGGTGGTTTATAAGTAGGAAAAAGCTCAGGGTTACTAGAGCAAGATAATTTAGGGTTGCAGTACAAATCACTAAGCTGGACCAGAATGAAAATGAGGTTGATTCACTCAAATTTTTCAAAGAACATCACTGGGTTTTTGCATGAAGTTGAATTATATGCATCTACTTACATCTCCAAACACTTGGAAGAATTTTTAAAGGAATATTTAAATAGGTTGTAGTGCAAAAATACCTACAGGACCAGATTTGAAAATTTGGTGCAGAGCTCAAAATCTCCAATGGCCAAAAGATGTTTTTGCATAAAAGTGATGTGGAAACATCACATGACATCCCCAAAATTTTGGTGAAAATTTTAAATGCATTAATCAAATGGTTGCAGTGCAACGGAGACTCCAAATTCATGAAAAATCATTTTAAAAAGAATAAAGCTCAGGAAAAGCAATTATGCAATTAAATCCACTGATAAAGAATTGTTTTATAGAGAGAGTATACAAGTCCAATAATACTTTTGGAAAGTTTCTACTTGAGGTAAAAACCCACAATATTAAAGAGAAGAGGGGTTCTGAAATCAAAGGATAAATCCAGACAAATGGAAAAGTTTAATTTCCTGGCAAAATCTTAATTAATAAAACAAGGTCAAAATTTTGGGGTGTCACACACATGCTAAAGAGTTGATGTTGGACAAGGAAGACAACGTAATGGGTTATGTTTTCTTATATCTGAGATAAAGTATATTGTCATGGATCATCCAACATTTTGAGCTTGTCTTTCCCCCTCATGCTAGCCAAATTCTTAACACCAAGTTGTGCTTCCAAAAACCCTTAAACCAATTTTGCCATGAGAGTCCACCATATCTACCTATGGATTGAGTAAGATCCTTCAAGTAAGTTGTCATCGGTGCAAGCAATAAAAATTGCTCTCTAAATATGTATGATTGATTGGTGTGGAGGAAATAAGCTTTATACGATCTTGTGATGTGGAAGAAATAAAAGCGACAGACTACATAATAAAGGTTCATATCACAAGTGGCAATATAAAGTGACGTTCTTTCGCATTAAGATTTTGTACATCCAACCCTGAAAGCACATGGCAACCTCTGCTTCCCTCTGCGAAGGGCCTATCTTTTACTATTATCTTCTACCTTATGCAAGAGTCATGGTGATCTTCACCTTTCCTTTTTATTTTATCCTTTGGCAAGCACAGGGTGTTGGAAAGATCCTGATAGATATATCTAATTGGATATGGGTTAGCATGAATTATTATTGTTGACATTACCCCTGAGGTAAAAGGTTGGGAGGCGAAACTATAAGCCCCTATCTTTCTCTGTGTCCGGTTAAAACTCTGTAACCACAAGTATTGCGTGAGTGTTAGCAACTATGAAAGACTAAATGATAGTTGAGTATGTGGACTTGCTAGAAAGCTCTGACAGTGACTGAGATTATAGTTTGTTAGTTCTCAATAAAGTTTCTGATTCATACTCTGCATTGTGAATAGATTATTACTTGAGCATAAGAAATCATATGACAATATCCATATATGTTGCTGTTATGAGAACAATCATGATGCCCTCATGTCCGTATTTTATTTTTTCGACACCTCTACCTCTAAACATGTGGACATATTTATCATTATCGGCTTTCGCTTGAGGACAAGCGAGGTCTAAGCTTGGGGGAGTTGATACGGCCATTTTGCATCATGCTTTTATATCGATATTTATTGCATTATGGGCTGTTATTTCACATTATGTCACAATAATTATGTCTATTCTCTCTTATTTTAAAGGTTTACATAAGGAGGGAGAATGCCGGCAGCTGGAATTCTGGGCTGGAAAAGGAGCAAATATTAGAGACCTATTCTGCACAACTCCAAAAGTCCTGAAACTCCACGAAAGTTATTTTTGGAAATAATAAAAATACTGAGCGGAAGAAATACGTCAGGGGGCCACCACCTGTCCACGAGGGTGGGGGCACGCCCTACCCCCCAGGGCGCGCCCCCTGCCTCGTGGGGCCCCTGTTGGCTCTCTGGTGGCCATCTTCTGCTATATGAAGTCTTTCGTCCGAAGAAAAATCATAAGCAACCTTTCGGGACGAGACTCCGCCGCCACGAGGCGGAACCTTGGCGGAACCAATGTAGGGCTCCGGTAGAGCTGTTCTACCGAGGACACTTCCCTCCGGGAGGGGGAAATCATCGCCATCGTCATCACAAACGATCCTCTCATCGGGAGAGGGCAATCTCCATCAACGTCTTCACCAGCACCATCTCCTCTCAAACCCTAGTTCATCTCTTGTATCCAATTCTTGTCTCCAAGTCCGGGATTGGTACCTGTAGGTTGCTAGTAGTGTTGATTACTCCTTGTAGTTGATCCTAGTTGGTTTATTTGGTGGAAGATCATATGTTCAGATCCTTTATGCATATTAATACCCCTCTGATTATGAACATGAATATGCTTTGTGAGTAGTTACTTTTGTTCCTGAGGACATGGGAGAAGTCTTGCTATTAGTAGTCATGTGAATTTGGTATTCGTTCGATATTTTGATGAGATGTATGTTGTCTATCCTCTAGTGGTGTTATGTGAACGTCGACTACATAACACTTCACCATTATTTGGGCCTAGAGGAAGGCATTGGGAAGTAATAAGTAGATGATGGGTTGCTAGAGTGACAGAAGCTTAAACCCTAGTTTATGCGTTGCTTCGTAAGGGGTTGATTTGGATCCATATGTTTCATGCTATGGTTAGGTTTACCTTAATACTTTTGTTGTAGTTGCAGATGCTTGCAATAGAGGTTAATCATAAGTGGGATGCTTGCTCAAGTAAGAACAGCACCCAAGCACCGGTCCACCCACATATCAAATTATCAAAGTACCGAACGCGAATCATATGAACGTGATGAAAACTAGCTTGACGATAATTCCCATGTGTCCTCGGGAGCGCTTTTCTCTATATAAGAGTTTGTCCAGGCTTGTCCTTTGCTACAAAAAGGATTGGGCCACCTTGCTGCACTTTATTTACTTTTGTTACTCGTTGCTCGTTACAAATTATCCTATCACAAAACTACCTGTTACCACTTACTTCAGTACTTGCAGAGAATACCTTGCTGAAAACCGCTTATCATTTCCTTCTGCTCCTCGTTGGGTTCGACACTCTTACTTATCGAAAGGACTACGATAGATCCCCTATACTTGTGGGTCATCAGCCATTTCATTGTTTCACCTTTTCCCTTACAAATAGGCACGGAGTGGTTCCTTTTTCACTTTTACCCCCTTCGCCTCCACTTCTTCTTCCTCCTCGCGACCTTCGCCGCACAAGAGCTCCGCCGCTCCGACCGTTCCTCTCCAGCGACCCCGATAAAGGCCATTGCATCAACCTGACCGGACCAGATAACGGCAATGCACCCCCGCTCTTCTTCAAGTTCGCCAGGTACTCGTGCCTTTCTGCCTCATATCCGCATTAGGTCAAAACAGTTCATGTAGTTCGTCAACCTGTTCATCGTGGTTCTTTCAAGTTCATCCACTTTTTGCTTTAAAGAACCTAGTTCAATCAAAAAATGAAGTAAACATGGGGTGGTAGCGGTTTTAGCCTCTATCTTGCATCTCATATAGATCCCTTTTTCTTTAGAATCCCTGCACAGCTCGCCACTTTTTTCACTACTATACCTTAGGTTTCAGAATTGCTCTCCATTTTCCAAGCCGCAGCAGATCCAAAATTATAGGCATAAATGTTGAAACTTGTGGTCCCATAATTAGCAAAATTTTATCAATCCCGGATCGATAGATAATTGCCCTGCCTAATATTATTCGAGTGGCTTAAATAATAACCCTGTAACCCGTCGGCCTCTTGCCGGCTTAATCACGAATCTATAACTTGACCTGCCTATTTGTCGCTCATAACTTGATAATTATACTCCATAGTTAATGTATCTCTTAGATGTAGCTGACCAGCCCTTCATCATAGAGGCAGCTTTGTGATTTCTTCATAACCATGATCAACCATATACTCATAGTTGGTTTGCAGCTATTGAATTGCAACCATTACTCAACTTCTCATCGTAGTATTAACTCACCACATTATATCTCCAGGCTGTAGTTTTTAAACCGCCAAAAATGACTGTTGTCAACTGGGAACGTTCTCTGGTTACCAAGGAAAGCCTTGATGATTATGTGAGCCAATGCCTATTGGCGAGTCAGCGAGAAATTGGATGGCGAGTTAGCAATGGGGAAGTAATTCCTACTCTTGTCGAGGATGAAATTGTGGTGTTCACTCATCACATACTCAGAGGGTTTACCCCACACAGGTCTAAATTCTTTCGGGACCTCCTCCACTATTTCAACCTGCACCCTCAAGACATAGGTCCAAACTCAGTATCCAACATCTGCCACTTTCAAATCTTCTATGAAGTTTATCTGCAAACGACACCCACTATTCCTCTATTCAAAGAGTTCTTTCATATAAACCGCCAGACTGAATGCCAAAATGGCCCAAGTCAAGAGCTAGGTGGAATCTCTATTCAGAGACGAAGACACAACAATTTTCCCTCCACCGTCTTACCAAGTCACCCCAAGGGATGGGTGACCACCTGGTTTTATTGTAAAAATATTGCTCCAACAACTGAAAATCCTTTGCCCGGGTTTAGACTGAGCGTCTTCCAATGGATTTTGACCCGCCAAGCAAAATTATCCCAGAAGAGCATACATAGGTCTTTCCATACCTCTCCAAGGCTAAAGCTTTATTAGCTAATGGGCTAAATTGGAGTTGACTTGACCCGGTGTTGAGTTTCTTGTAAGATACTCCCCTTAAGCCGCTGTCCCGGCCTAATGTGTGACTATTATGGCAAGCCAAATGACCCTCAGTGGTATACTGAAGACAACTTTACTGCTGAGGAAGTCTTTAAAACCATAAGGAGTCTGCTTGGCGAGTCTCAGGAGAACTGCAATAAAGTTGGTCTGCCGGCCTTCTTTAAACAAAACCCGGCTCCACCAGTAAGTGTTTTCCTTTATCTGGTTCAACACAGGTTAATCCTGCCTTATGCCTTGTTTAATATCTTTTGTACTTTATCCAGGCTAACTCCGCCTTCTGGACCAAGAAACCCGTCGCCCCAATCAACAAGCCTAAGACCAAAACCCGTGCTACAGGCCGCCGTAAAAACAAACAACCGAAGATTTTCTCAAGCTGGATGACTCGGAGGTAGAACTCGACTCTCTTGGTCGTATTTGTATGCAACTTATTGATGCCGACTCTTCTTAGGATGACGTGGAGATAGGCTGACGCAACAGAGGTAATACATGTCTCCTCCGACTCAAACTCTTTGCAAAGAAATAAAATTCGGTGGGTCATCCAGAGAGTAAGATTTTCTCATCCTCTTGCCTATTTGGAACCCAAATTTCTTTTGAAGAAGCAGCAGCATGATTCAAGACGTATGACCTGGGGTGACGGTACCCAAGACCTCAACTCCGGCTTACCCAACACTCCTATCCCTCACAAGCATCAAAATGAGGTGCCTCATAGCCCAACTCTTTCTCTTTCGAAAGCCAGTCTCTTTCGTCAACCTCTTAATTCTTCCAACTCAAATTATCAGGGAACACCTCCATCATCTGGTGACTCTACCGAAACTTAAATGCCTATCCTCAAGGTTGCCCATGGGTATGTACTTCTACTTGTTCATAAACCACTTGCAATGACATATACTCATGAGCTCTTGCATCTTTGTTATAGAGGCTTAGCCAAAGGAGGCAAAAAACAGAAAGTGGGCGGGTCTTCAAGGGATCCAAAGCCACCGAACCAGAGAATCAAACGGCAGAGACCCTGAAGTTTTAGTTCAAAAATATGAAGACCCTGTTAATGACCTGCCACCACAAACGGATGCCATGGTCCTTGAACCAATGCAGACTAAAATCAACCTGGCTGCTAGTCATGACCCGCCGAGCCTCAAGCCGCCAAGCCCTGCCAAGTTAACTAAAGAGATTCTTTCTAAGAAAACACATGAAGATGTACTCATTACTGGCACAGGCTATACAGAGCCAGGAAACCCTACTTTCTTGGCTAAATATAGTGCCAAGGAAGAACCACCAGCCGCAGACAAGGGCAAGCTAAAACTGGACCTGCGGCACTATGCAGATTTTAGCGCAGGCGAGTTACACGCAGGCTACCTAAACCATCTGCACACAAGCCGCGATATGGAGGATAGCCTAGTTAATATGATGAAGCAGAAATACGAGGTATAAATCAAACCTCTTTCCACTAGTTCATATGCATATAGTCATGTAGCCCCCAAGGGCGGGCCTATCCTAACAAGGATGAGCCGGGTCTTCAAATCATTAACTTTGAAAAAAATCATACATAGTCTTCAAGGGCCAGCTTCTCCTAATAAGGATGAACCGGGTCTTCAATGACCTTAACAGAATCAAACATGTAGCCCCCAAAGGCTGGCTTAATCTGACAAGATTGGCCGAATCTTGAATGACCTTAATAGAATCAAACATGTAGCCCCCAAAGGCCGGATTAATCTGACAAGATAGGCCGGGTCTTCAATGACCTTAACAGAATCAAACATGCAGCCCCCAAAGGCCGGATTAATCTGACAAGATAGGCTAGGTCTTCAATGACCTTAATAGAATCAAACATGTAGCCCCCAAGGGCTGGGTTAATCTGACAAGATAGGCCAGGTCTTCAATGACCTTAATAAAATCAAACATGTAGCCCCCAAGGGCCGGCTTAATTTGACATGATAGGCCGGGTCATAATAGAAACTAAAAATGACCTACGTTAGTCCCCCAAGTGCCATGTATATTGCTTGCAATATGCTTGGAACTTAAAGATTTTTCTCGTTGCTTCACTACCAAATTGTATTCATGACTACCAATCCTTACTGCAGGAGACTGTGAATCTTCAAGACTCGCAGCTAAACGAGTTAAGGAAGAATATCAAGCATCAAGAAGCTGAAACTCTCATAGCTGAATCCAAGCTCAAACTCACTTTGGAAGAGACTGAAAAACTCAAGTCTAGTTTGCCACAGAGAGAGTCACCTGGCAGAATGAGAAAAACATATTGCTGCAAAGAGCAGAGGCCGCGGAGCCTTCATTTAAAACCACAACTGAAGAGATGACTGACTTGAAACAACGCATCTCTCGAATGACAGCTGCCATATTTGGTAAGCGGAATCTAATTTTAAATACCACAGCTTGTTCGGCGACTTATAACTATTTGTTTTCTAACCCTCCTGGTGACTCCTGTGACATTTGTTGAACAGGTCCCAGAAGCTCTAGCCTTGGCCAACATATGCTAGTGAAGCTGAAAGCTGTTTATGCCTTGGTGGAACAACTATATACTGACACTCAACAGGCGCTTGTAGCCATCTCCAACAGAAAACAGCCTCCCAGTCTTATCAAAACCGTGCTGGATCAGTTATCCATAGTGCCTTGGCAAATCGAGGAGTTGAAGCTATAAGCTGCCTGCACAGGAGCGATTTCAGCACTTAGTAGGGCCAAGGCGTGGCAATCAGAGCTAGACCCGATTGAAATGGTTGATGGCTTCCCATAACGGAAAGAAGGCAGGTCTCCCTTTGACCAAGCCGATTTTGCCAAATGCGTGAGAGAGTATGCCCCTTGGCGTGTAAACTGGCAAAGGAGGCATACTTAACAAAGTACCAACCGGCTTATGACAATGACAACACTCGAGTGAAAGTGCCGACTCACGATGCCATAGATCTAACTCCACCAAAGCGTAAGCATACTTTTGCTCCTGACATTGACCCTGCTCCAATTATAAATGACGAAGCCATATACGAGGCCTTAACCGACATCGACTGGACATCGTCTGACCTTTAGATGGTCGAAGAAGAAGAGCCGGCGCGGGATGACCCGGAGCCGTCAACTCGCCAAGAAGGAAACTGATTCATAGCAATGACAATCGTCCAGGCAACTTTCATGCCAGGTTGTAGGAGTGCAGCTCCACAAACACTTTGTTCCAAACTTTTGGGCTCATGAAAGCCTTGTAATAGGGTAGCTTAAAACAATGACCTGCCATGTCATGCCTTTGTGCATGTTAATCTTGACCTTTGACCTGCCAGTTTAATCATTATGATAGGTCTGATGTGATCATATATATATGAGCCGTACCAGGACTCTTATTTCCATTCGAAGTTTTGCATATCCTGTAAAAATTTAAACAACAAATGTACTAGTGACTCAAAGTCAAAAGCGAGGGCGGGTGACAACCCAAAAATATGTAGCCTTATATGACTATGGAAAAGACTGTAACCAAGGCTATTCAAGCCAAAACATACTGGCGACTTAAAGTCAAAAGCCAGGGCGGGTTATACCCCAAATACTCAAACATGAGCCATACCATCTGGAGCCTCATGGCTCGGGTAGTTAAAATTTGCACAAAGCAAAAAAATTCAGATAAAAATATCTCAAGAAACCAAAAGAGCAATGCAAAAAATCCCAAAGAATTGCTGGGCCTGTTTTCCAAAACACGACCAAACAGGTTGGCTCACAAGCCTTGTGCTTTCAAGGCCGCACAGCCGTTGAGTTTATCCTAGCTCACTGTAAGCCGGCTCTCACGTGACACAAGCCGCCATTTTATCCTTAACAAGTTCATGGTCTTAAAGAAGATTGACTGTTAAGAGTTCGGCGGGTCACCTGGCGGAGTAGGAAGTTGCAAACATCATATGGCGACTCATGCCGGTCAAGAGGGTATAAAAGCTAAACCCGGTGGGTGGGAAGCCCCCAAGTGACATTATGACCAATTAATAAAGGCTCAGATACACATAAATGAAACGACAGAGGCCCTGAATTTTCAGGGATGTCGGCTTTATTATATTGATCATAAAAAGATATATATACATCGAGAAAAGTATGTACAATGGGGAGAGCCGGTGGCTCAAGTATAATAAGGCCGAAGATGAGCAATATTCCATGGCCTGTTCGTCTCCTTCTCAAAGGTGTGTGACTTCTTGTAATCACTTATACCAATGAGATAATACGAGCCATTTTTAAGATTCTTACTGACCAAAAAAGGACCTTCCCAAGGTGGGGATAACTTGTGCATATCTGTCTGATCTTGGATCAGCTGGAGCACAAAGTCGCCTTCTTGAAACGCCCGAGTCTTGACTCTGCGACTATGATAATGATGCAAGTCTTGCTGAATGAGCTGTCCCAAGATCACGTGCTTTATACAAAGCATCAAGTGCATTCTGTCGTGCCGTCTCATTATCAGTTTCAACATAAGCCACCACTTGGGGCGAGTAATGACGGATATCACTTGGGAGAACCGCCTCTGCACCATAGACCATAAAGAAAGGCGTATAACCTGTTGACCTATTGGGGTTAATATTGATACTCAAAAGCACTGAAGGTAACTCCTCAACCCAACAACCCGCTGTTATTTCCAAGGGACCAGAAGCCGGGGCTTGATGCCTCGCAATATCTCATGGTTAGCCCTTTCCGCTTGACCATTAGACTGTGGATGAGCCACAGAAGAGACATCAAGATGAATATGCTCTCTTTGACAGAACTTTTTCATAGCACCTTTAGACAATTTGTACCATTATCAGTGATGATGCTATGAGGGTAGCCAAAGCGGAAGATCAGCTTTTTAACAAACTGAACTGCAGTCGCTGAATCACACTTGCTAGCTGGCTCTGCTTCTACCCACTTCGTAGATTTGTCAACCGCCACCAAAAGGTGGGTCTTCTTATCCTTAGACCTCTTTAAAGGCCAAACCATATCAAGCCCCCAGACTGCAAATGGCCAAGTTATTGGAATCATCCGCAACTCTTGAGCCGGCACATGAGCTCGTCGAGAAAACTTTTGGCATCTGTCGCACTTACTGACGATATCTTCTGCATCAGCATGAGCCATTAACCAATAAAACCCATGATGAAACACCTTAGAGACCAAGGTTTTAGAGTCGGCATGATGACCACAATCACCTTCACAAATTTCTCGTAAGATCTCACGGCCCTCCTCAGGAGAAACACAATGTTGAAACACGCCTGTCACACTGCATCGGTGTAAATCGCCATTGGTAATAGTCATAGACTTAGAACGGCGGGTTATTTGTCTTGCAAAAGTTTCATCCTCAGGTAACTCGCCCCGGGTCATATAAGCCAGATAAGGCAGCATCCAATCTGGAATAGCATGAAGAGCCGCCACCAACTGTGCCTCTAGGTCAGGAATAGCAAGATCCTCCTTAGATGGTAACTTGACCGAAGGGTTGTGTAAGACAACAAGAAACACATTGGGAGGCACCGGTTTACGTTGAGACCCAAGCCGGCTTAAGGCATCAGCCGCCTCATTCTTCCATCGATCAAGATGATCCACTTGATAACCCTTAAAATGACCAACAATATTATCAATAGCCTGGCAATAAGCTGCCATTAGTGGGTCTTTAGAGTCCCAAGTGCCTGATACATGTTGATCCACAAGATTCGAATCACCCAAACACCTGACCCAGCTTAAGTTCATCTCTTTGGCCATTCGAAGACCATGGAGCAAAGCTTCATACTCAGCTGCATTGTTAGTGTAAGGAAACATTAACCTTAAAACATAACAAAATTTGTCACCTCATGGGGAAGTCAAAATAACTCCAGCCCCCGAGCCTTCCAACTGTCTGGACCCATCAAAATGGATTGTCCAATATGTCTTATCAGGTTTCTCCTCAGTGTCTGCAATTCTGTCCAGTCATTGATGAAATCCACCAGAGCCTAAGATTTGATGGTTGTTCTTGGCATATATTTTAACCCACAAGGTCCAAGTTCGATTGCCCACTTAGCAACCCAGCCTGTGGCCTCCCTGTTATGAATAATGTCTCCTAAGGGAGCAGAGCTGACCATTGTAATAGGATGACCAAGAAAATAGTGCTTCAGCTTATGACTCGCCATGAACACCCCATATACCAGTTTATGCCAATGTGGGTATCGCTGCTTGGACTCAATAAACACCTCACTGACGTAATAAGCCGGCCGCTGCACAGGGTATTCCTTACCCGCCTCTTTGCGCTCCACAACTATCGCCACACTGACAGACCTGCTATTAGCCGCCACATACAGGAACAATGACTCTTTTTCAACAGGAGCAGCAAGGATGGGCGGCTCAGCTAGCTGTTTCTTGAGTGCCTCAAATGCCTCATTGGAAGCATCACTCCCAACAAAGCGATATGTCTTCTTCATCATCTGATATAAGGGTATTGCCTTCTCTCCCAAACGGCTTATGAACTGGCTCAATGCCGCAATATAACCGCCAGACGCTGGACATCATTGACACACGCCGGCTTAGCAAGCGAAGTGATGGCCTTGATCTTCTCTGGGTTAGCTTCAATGCCCCTTACTGAAGCCAGAAAGCCTAATAGTTTACCTACACACACACCAAAAACACAGTTGGCCAGGTTAAGCATCATTTTGTAGACCTGGAGATTGTCAAAAGTCTCATTCAAATCATCAAGAAGGGTCTCCTTCTACCGGGACTTGACCACAATATCATCCACATAAGCATGAACATCGCGCCCAATCTGTTTGTGCAAGCAATTCTAAACACAACGTTGATAAGTCGCCTGGGCACTCTTGAGCCCAAAAGGCATAGACAGATAGCAAACAGCTCCAAAAGGTGTGATGAAAGCCGTCTTCTCTTGGTCTTTAACTCCCATCTTGATCTAATGATAACTAGAATAAGCATCCAGGAAACATAAGCTCTCACAACCCGCCGTGGCATCAATAATCTGGTCAATACGAGGGAGAGCAAACAGATCAGGCGAACAAGCCTTGTTAAGATCTGTATAATCAACACACATACGCCAGGTGCCGTTATTGTTGAGTACAAGCACCAGGTTAGCCAACCACTCAGGGTGAAAGACTTCAATGATAAACCCATCCGCTAAGAGCCGAGCCACCTCTTCTCCAATAGCTTTACGTCATTCTTCATTGAAACGACGAATGAATTGTTTAACCAGCTGAAATTTAGAATCCACATTGAGAGTGTGCTCAGCGAATTCTCTCGGTACACCCAACATTTCAGAAGGTTTCCATGCAAAGATGTCCCGATTCTCATGGATGAACTCGATGAGCGTGCTTTCCTAATTAGGATCCATGTTAGCCCCCACTGTGAACTGTTGAGATGAGTCGCCAGGAATAAAGTCAACCTGTTTGGTATCATCAGCTTGAAATTTCAATAGAGGGTCATGTGCAGTGGTGGGCTTCTTCAAAGGAGTCATATCAGCCGGGTCAACATGGTCATTATAAAATTTGAGTTCTTCTGAAGCGTAGGCCGATTCAGCATAGGCAACATCTCCTTCTTCACACTCCAAAGCGACTTTTCGATCACCATGGACCGTAATTGTACCTTTCTGCCCTGGCATCTTAAGCTGCAGATAAACATAACAGGGTTGGGCCATAAACTTGGCTTAAGCAGGCCGCCCAAACAAGGCATGATATGGGATTTTGATTTTAACTACTTCAAACCACAGTTTCTCTGCTCTGTAGTCATAGTCATTACCAAAGGCGACTTCCAGGGCAATCTTTCCAACAGGATACACCGACTTACCCAGCACCACACCATGGAAAACTTTAGAAGATGGCTTATGATCTTTGTCAGTTAAGTTCATCCGGCGAAAGGTGTCATAATACAAGATGTTGATGCTTCTTCTTCCATCCATAAGCACCTTAGTAAATATATAACCCCGAACCTGAGGTGCGACCACCAAAGCCAGATGACCCAGATTTTCAACCCAGGGCGGGTGATACTCCCTGCTCCATGTGATTGGATATTCTGACCACCGCAGATACTGAGGTACGGCCGGGTCAATGGTATTGATCGCACACCTATGAACCTTCTGAAGGCTGGTGGTAAAAACATGGTATTGGCCACCATTGAGCTGCTTCGGATTAGTCTGATATCCTTACTGATTACCCTGTTGCCGGTTGCCCTGACCAGACTGTTGGTGATAACCATCGTGACCGCTCTAGCCTTGATAACCAGAATTAGAACCGCCGCCACCAAAGCCGGGCACTTGTGCACCGGATCCTGACCTGCCGGGTGGCCCATGATTATTACCATGATTCTGAGTAAAGTTGGAATTCCTCTACTCTCTCATGATGAAACAATCCTTCCAAGGATGACTCGCGGGTTTGTCAGGCAAACTATGCTTCGGGCAGGGCTCATTGAACATTGCCTCAAGATTAAAGTTTTTCCCACCAAAAGACGGCTTACCATTACCATTGCGGCGATGGCCCTTATACCCAATGTTGGTGTTAGCCACAAGATCCGACCCGCCATCGGGGTGTCTACGCTTAACACCGTTGCCTTGGTTGTTGCTATTATTCATTGTTATATTCTGCTGTTGACCCTTGCCATTTTTATTCTTCTTACCCTTACTGGACTTCTCATTGTCAGATCCCGGGTCTTTGGTATTATCAGAGTTTGCATATTTGATAAGAGCCGCCATGAGCTCCCCCATGTCATTACAACGACGTTTAGGCTGCCCAAGCTTCTGCTTGAGAGGGGTAAAATGACAACTCTTCTCTAAGACCAGGACCGCAGAACCCGCCGTGATGCTATCCGGCGAGTGGATAATGGCTGAGACCCAGTGGACCCAATGGTGGGCCGACTCATTCTCACGTTGCACATAGTTATCGGGGTCGATAATCGTCAGAGGCTGATTGCATGTACTTGATACGCCTCCAGCGTATCTGTAATTTTTGATTGTTCCATGCTATTATACTATCCAGCTAGGATGCTTTATATGCTATTTTATATGATTTTTGGGACTAACCTATTAACCTAGAGCCCAGTGCGAGTTTCTGTTTTTCCTTGTTTTTGAGTATCGCAGAAAAGGAAACCAAACAGAGTCCGATTGACCTGAAATTTCACGGAGATTATTTTTGGACCAGAAGAAGCCCACGGAGTATCGGAGATGGGACAGAAGAGTCCCGAGGCACCCACGAGAGTGGGGGGCGCGCCCTACCCCCTGGGCGCGCCCCCTACCTCGTGGCCGCCGCGGAGACCCCCCTGACTTGTTCCCGACGCCAAAACCTCTTATATATACCCAAACTTCCAAAACATAACCTAGATTGGGAGTTCCGCCGCCGCAAGCCTCTGTAGCCACCAAAAACCAATCGGGACCCTGTTCCGGCACCCTGCCGGAGGGGGGATCCATCACCGGTGGCCATCTTCATCATCCCGACGATCTCCATGACAAGGAGGGAGTAGTTCACCCTCGGGGTTGAGGGTATGTACCAGTAGCTATGTGTTTGATCTCTCTCTCTCTCTCTCGTGTTCTTGATTTGGCACGATCTTGATGTACCGCAAGCTTTGCTACTATAGTTGGATCTTATGATGTTTCTCCCCCTCTACTCCCTTGTAATGGATTGAGTTTTCCCTTTGAAGTTATCTTATCGGATTGAGTCTTTAAGGATTTGAGAACACTTGATGTATGTCTTGAAGTGCTTATCTGTGGTGACAATGGGATATTCACGTGATCCACTTGATGTATGTTTTGGTGATCAACTTGCGAGTTCCGTAACCTCGTGAACTTATGCATAGGGGTTGGCACACGTTTTCGTCTTGACTCTCCGGTAGAAACTTTGGGGCACTCTTTGAAGTTCTTTGTGTTGGTTGAATAGATGAATCTGAGATTGTGTGATGCATATCATATAATCATACCCACGGATACTTGAGGTGACATTGGAGTATCTAGGTGACATTAGGGTTTTGGTTGATTTGTGTCTTAAGGTGTTATTCTAGTACAAACTCTAGGATAGATCGAATGGAAAGAATAGCTTCATGTTATTTTACTACAGACTCTTAAATAGATCGATCCGAAAGAATAACTTTGAGGTGGTTTCGTACCCTACAATAATCTCTTCGTTTGTTCTCCGCTATTAGTGACTTTGGAGTGACTCTTTGTTGCATGTTGAGGGATAGTTATATGATCCAATTATGTTATTATTGTTGAGAGAACTTGCACTAGTGAAAGTATGAACCCTAGGCCTTGTTTCAACGCATTGCAATACCGTTTGTACTCACTTTTATCATTAGTTACCTTGCTGTTTTTATATTTTCAGATTACAAAAACCTATATCTACCATCCATATTGCACTTGTATCACCATCTCTTCGACGAACTAGTGCACCTATACAACTTACCATTGTATTGGGTGTGTTGGGGACACAAGAGACTCTTTGTTATTTGGTTGCAGGGTTGTTTGAGAGAGACCATCTTCAACCTATGACTCCCTCGGATTGATAAACCTTAGGTCATCTACTTGTGGGAAATTTGCTACTGTCCTACAAACCACTGCATTGGAGGCCCAACAACGTCTACAAGAAGAAGGTTGCGTAGTAGACATCAGTACCCCTAAAGTTCTCAATAAATCATGCCTTCAGCTCCGCCTATGAACTGATGGAATTGGTGGGCAAGCTTTTTAACCATGTGCGGGCTGGCCCATCCAACATCATAGTAAAATACTTAGCACAGACTGCATCATTGACGTCCAACATCTCCATAGCCAACTAATAACTCTCAATACATGCCTAGGGAGGGAGATCAGCTATATAATTAGGCACCTTACGAGGGCCCTTAAAATCCTTGGGCAGATGTTCATTACGTAGAGCCGAAACCAAACATGGCACTCCCACTGTCCTAGAGGTCATCCCAGCTTCAACTGAGGCTGAATGGTTCACTGGAAACTGCTGATGAGCCCCCAATTGAGCCGCCAGTTCCGCCTCACGACGGGCTCTAGCCTGATCCGCAAGGGCCTGAGTATTGTTTAGCGAATTATCATCACTGGGCGGGTTATGTCCATGGGGCGGGTCATCATTACAAGGCGGGTTACAACGCCGTTCATTGTTGGAAACCGCCGGCGACTCAATACGCTAGTTGTAGCTTCGACTTGGGCAGGGAGTTGAGTGAACACGCTCACAACTGTACAGATAAGCCACCTGCTGTCCCACAGCCGTCTGAAGAAGTTCCACAGCATTCCGGGTCTCTACTACAACCGGAGACTCGCCCTCGATCAGGATAGCCGCCAGCCGTGTTGCTGCTGCTATCATGTTATCCAGCGGGTTAGAATAATGGCCAGAGGGTGTTGGAACCCATTGATGCGGGGTCTGATCCATACGAGGTGGGTCTGGAAAATGGGGCTTAGCCGCCACCCTGGTCCCTAGCGCCTCAGCAGCCTGGGTTACGTCGGGCGGGTTACTTGTTCCTGCCCCAGGTGTGTTGAAAAGGTTCCGCCCCTCATTCGAAGAACAGCGTTGGATGCATTCTGATCCAGACTCAGGCGGAAAGCTTCTGCCCTTATACGCTGTGACTCGGCATCCATCAGGGCTCGCTCTGTCGCCATCCTATTATTCTCTGCATTAAGAACTTCCTGAGCCTTAGCCACCTCATCTCGCACCTTTGCAACTTCTGCATTGTGCTACGCCTGATTCGCCGCAGTGACCTCCATTGCCAACAGAGTCGTTACCTTGTCCAAAAGCCCGGATAAAACCTGAGTCGGCGGTTGGTCTGAGCCACTAGCCCCAACTGTCGCAGCCGCAGTTGAACCGGACGTCATAGCCACCGCTGTTGATGAACCAAGAGTCGGCCCAGTGCCAGCCATGAAAATCGCAGCCCTAGAGGGCGGCTCATAGGGGTCCAGAATATTGTTGCAATCGAAGTAGCCCCCAAGCCTGCCGTCTTGAAGCTAATAGATCGATTCTGTCTCTCCGGTCGAGGACTCATCACCTAAATAGATGGATGTCTCTCCTCCAGATTCTCAACCTTCCGCAAGCTCCATGCCTTGCGTGAAACCAACAAAAACATGCTTCCGGCCGGGTTGAACCCTGGCGGGTCGCGCATGCTGAGCTGGCTCAATGATGTGGGTGCAGATGTCTGGCTTAGGTTCTGATCCACCGATCTTGCCAATGAAGACGTGGATTCCGCCAAAGGGGACCCGGTATCCGTACTCGATTGAGTTGGCCTCGGGGCCCCCGCAAGTGTCGTCGATGTAAAGCTTGCCGCGGTGGCTCTTCGTCATCCTACCAATGGCATATCCCTTGATCCCTAAGAAAGAGCCCTTCAAGAACTCGAAACCACTATGTTGAGGCCCCACGGTGGGCGCCATCTGTTGTGGTTTTGTCACGGTAGATGCCCTTGTGAAAGGACTTAGGTGTGGAGCCATCACAACCTAGGTTAGCTTGAAGGGGTTGGACAGGACAAAGGGCACAAGGTTTACCCAGGTTTGGCCCCTCGCAATGAGGTAAAAGCGTACGTCCTGCGTTGTGTTGTATTGATTGAATATCAATTACAAGGGAGCGGAATCGCTTGACCTAGCTATCGATTGATTGTATCTTGAGTTAACCCGCCGCAGGGTCTCGCCTTTATATACACAGGTCGAGGCCCTGGGCTTACAAGAGTCCAAGACGGATCACACAACGTGACCAACTCGGTTTCTAAGTCACCTTGCCTTACTAAGCAAGTCACCATCGGGTGGCTCACACCTCCGGGTCTTGGTCCTTCAACAGGCCCACCTCTTAAACCGCCTCTAGTCTTCATGTCTTCTCAGGCCCATCTAATCCTTCTATTTATTGAGTCACCAATAGTATAATCCAGCCCATCCTGGGCGGGTCATACCGCGGGGTTATATCCCCAATAGTTAGGGTTTCTGGCAGTGGCTATGCCAAGTAAACTCGGTGGCTCCGGGTAGGAAGAATCGGTGGGGCCAAGTTTGGATTTAGGTTTTGGACATATTTGGATGGAGAAAGTGGCTGAGGGTTTTGGAGCATTATCACTAAGAATTTGAGAAAGTAGGCCATTAAGCAACACCTCATCCCCTTTTAATAGTATTGGCTTTCCTATGGACTCATGTGATCTTGGATCACTAAAGTAGAAATGAAGAGTCTTGAGCCTTTTCTAATCTTTGTCCTTATCATTTTGAGGGGTCCACATCTCTAGTCCATGCCATGCCTATCATTGAACATCCTAAAATATTTATCTTGAGTTGATATTAGTTCAATGAGCTATATGTTACGAATTACCAAAACCACCCGGGGATCTCCCCATTTTTGGTAATTGATAACAACATATAGATCAAAGCTTCGACAAATGGTAAAATGAATGAAATACATCGTCGCTTTGAGAAGTATGTGATAAGCAAGAGCTCCCCCAAAATTTGTGTCTGAATGCAAATGCACAATCGATTAGGATCATGGGTCACTCTTCCATGTCACATACATCTTGGTGGAGCACACAAAATGATATGAGTGAAATAACATGCACGCATCACCAAATACATAAGTGAATGATCATACACAAATAATCATAGAGATAATCATAAACCACACATTAAGTATAACATGATCAATCACATAGCCAAACATAGTATCTCAGAAGCATAAGACAACCAAGTAGCACGAAACAAACACACATAGTAGCAACGGGCAATAAAAACCAGGAAGCAAAAGAACAAGGCTCTCTCTCTCGAAGCCTATGATCTATACATTTTCTTCCCCTTTGGCAACAAGTTACCAACAAGCTAGAGAAAGTATAGTGCTATACGTCTCTCTAGGCACGATCTTCCGGAGCTCCTGAAGGGGTCTGCTGGCTCGTTGCCCCGGTGTGCATAGATGGCATTGAGATAACTGCCTCCACGAATGCTTCTGCTGAAGTCTGCTGAGCTGGTGGTGTAGACACTGGAGGTGGCACAGTAGCAGTGGCAGCAGGTGCAGAAAGAGTAGCTCTTGTGTCTGCAACTGGCACAGCTGAAGACCTGGGTGCCCTTGGCACAGTCTGAAATCTGTCAGTGGTTGGTCTGTCATCTTCATCCTCAGTGCCATCTCTCAGCTTCTCCACAATAAACTGAATCTCTGTGACCTTGACATCTAGGTTGTACATCTTGTCCTCCACTATCCACTCTAGGCTCTCTTGGTTCTTGGCTAAGTTGTCTAGACTTTGCTCAATCCTTAGTGTTGCTTCCTGCAGATATGCAATTTGGTATTGCTTGGATTTGAGATTTGCTATTGGGGCATTGGGTGCATTGGCTTCCATTTCTGCCCATACTATTGCTGCTGCCTCAGCCTTCTCTTGAGCCTCAACTAAAGTAGGGTATGAAGGATCCATCACCACTACATTCTCCTTGAACTCGGGCTGAAGAGGAAGGTGCT
This sequence comes from Triticum aestivum, assembly GCF_018294505.1. NCBI lineage: Eukaryota > Viridiplantae > Streptophyta > Magnoliopsida > Poales > Poaceae > Triticum > Triticum aestivum. Next base: position 317,835,108 of record NC_057799.1, read on the forward strand.
CACGATCAAGTAGATATGTATCTGTACCAACCTTGGAGTTGATAAGCATCTAAGTGTGAGGGGCATATCCACAAGATCTTTTCTGGTCAGCAACAGTCCTCTTGACTGTCTCACCAATCAAACTCATCACTTTGAACTTCTGAGGTGGGGTGTCAAATATGTGAAGAAAATTGATGGAATGGCCACGGATCATCCTCTCATCTCCTGATTTGGGCAATAGAGTGTGCCTCAAAATGGTGTTTGTGGTGGCCAAGCCAGCTAACAAATGATATACGGATCCATGTTTGTAATTCTCAAGATCCTTTAGAGGGATCTCCTTGTACATTTTTGCCATTGTGTTGTGATCCATCCGGGGCTTCCCATAAACATCAATAACATCTTCGTCTTCCTTAGGGGCATTAATGAGAGCAGGCCTCTCAGAGATAGATGAATGGTATTTGGTGCCCTCAGTCATCCATACAATTCTCCCATCCAGATAGAAATGTGTCGTGGAGTAGAATGGCATGACGATCTAATCATTCCACTTTGTAAGCTTTTATCCCACAAACTCATCAACACCAACAAATCTGAAGCTCTCATGAACGTGGGGAAGTAGTCTTCATTAGCATTGATGTACTTACAGTCCACCCACCTCATATCACTAACAATGGACTTTTTATCAAGCAAAATTGTTTCATAGAAATCTTGTTGTTCCCTAGTGTGGAAACAATAGTCACAAGCTGTCCTCCTCCTTACTGAATAGGGATCCACTCGCCTCCACTCTCTCAGTCCCTTATCCTTTTTGAGCTTCATGTCCTTAGCAACTGGATGAGCATCATCATGATATGGGATCTTGGGCTTTAATTTCCTGTGCACTAGTAGCTCATCATCATTTTGAACTTCAGGCACTGGGGCCTTGCTCTTCTCAAGAGCTGGGATGTTTGTAGTTGACCTCTTGGGTGTAGCAGCTTTGGGTTTTGGCTTGGTCTTGGAGGGAGCAGCAGCTGACTTCATGGCATCAGCCATGAGCTTTTGAGCTTTGGCATGAGGTGCAACTGGTTCCTCCTCCTCCCCTTCTTCTTCTTCCCTCATGGAAGGCTTGCCAAGCACTATAGCAGTGGTCTTCCTAGCCCTCTTCTTCTTCTTCTTACCAGTAGCAGCTCCTTCATCATCTGATTTCTCAAGAGTGAATGTCATTGTCTCTTGTGGAGCTGTAGTTTTCCTAGGTTTTGACATAGGCACTCTTTTGGCAGGAGCTTTCTTCTTGAGATCAGGCTTGGTTGTGGTTGCAGAGCCATATTCCTTCCTAAGAACTGCTTTCTTCTTGGAAGAGACCTCTTCATTTGCAACAAAGTCCACATCCTCACTCTCTGAGGTTTTCTTCTTCCTTGTTCTGGTTGTAGCTTTTGGCAAGTTACTAGGAGTGCTTCTGCTGCCATCATCATAGTTGTCACTAGGGCTTGTACCCTCACTGAGATTGACATTGTGCTCTAACTGATTCTAGCTATCACTTGCATCTGACATCTTGCAAAGCTGACCCTGTGAATAGATGGGTATGGGCAGAGTAGATGAGTATCACAAAAAGCACATAGTTTTTCAAAAAAAATGAGTCAAAACTTTAGTTTTAGTTTTCCACATAAATATTTTGGAGCTACCGCTTTGATCATCTTGGTGACACCAAAGCACTCACAGAACCTAAACACACAATATCGGTCAGACCGAGTTGTGGTTCGGTGGCTCTGAGATGCTAGGGATTCACTGAGATTTTATTGTCAGTCTCACCGATTAGTACATTTCGGTGGCACCGAGTTGTACTTAGTGCAATGGCCAGAGCCAATCGGTGGGACCAAAAGTTTCATTTTGGTCAGTCCAAGATGAGTTTGGCGGAAACCAAACTCTAAATTCTTTCTTTGAATATATTCTAAAGGAACTTTTTTGTGGATAGAAGGATCTCAAACATGGCAAGATACTAGGCATTATCCTTTGCATTGAATCGGAAGGGGATAGCATGAGGAGATCGAATCATACCCTAACTTGGTGACGATCCTCTACGGTGGGAACGGCGGTGTTGAATCCTGTTGACAGCAGCGGAGATGCACAAACAAAGACGACGATGATCCGGAGACCAAGGGGGCGGTAGCAATGGGGCGCGGGCTCGAAACTTTTGAAGGAATTTTCAACCGTATGGGTCCGCTGGAATATATACCCATGTGTTGTTGGTGCCACCGAGTGGAACGAACCGATGGCACCGAAATGCGAAATTGCGTGCAGTTACACCAACTCTGTGAGACCGAGTCGGCCTAATCGGTAGCACCGAGATGAAAAACCGAGACCAGTCTAATGATTTCGGTGGGACCGAGTGTGAGTGAATTGGTCTGACCGAAATGCAATAGAAGGTTTTGGAAGGCAGCCCTTGACGGATCGGTGGCTCCGAGTGCTCCTCACCTGAAGGGTCCGAAAGAGACTTGTTCAATTTTTTGTGATATAACATAAATAGAATTTGAGACAAGAAGAGCATAAATAGCTAGAGAAGGTTGTTAGGCATTCTTGTCCATCCATTTGGTCAATAAAAACCAAAACAATCAAAACAACAAATGGATGTCCTCGAATGGAGAAAATATGCAACCAACATGCTCACACAATAGGATAGCAAAAGAAACATGTGTCAAAGCATGCACAAAGAATTCTAGCATCTATCAAGCAATTGGCGATGACTAGGTAATCTATATATGAGTATGTTGACTTAGGAGTCAAATGAGAACATTTGATCGTAGGTCATACTCACCGTTTAAGCACAAGTGGGGTTACCACTTTTACATAAATCATTAATGTGTTCACACCATTAGAGTTGCTTTAGCTCAATTTTTTAGAGCAAAGCTCCCCCTTGATGTGATATCCCACCTAAGAGGGATGAACTAACCTTGGGTTTTGTCGATTATGACTTCATCTAGATAGTGAAGATGTGGATGCTCAATGTTGATGTAGATCATTTGGAGCAATCCTTTGGAGTGTTGCACTTTCAATACCTACATGGGTTAGTCCCACAAGGAACATACAAGGATATCCATAGACATAGACTGAATTGCACAAATGATGATGTCCACGAAAGCATTAGGCTACCTTGTCCCTTGTCTTACCAACAAGAGGGTTTGTGACTCCATGAACTAGTGCAAGATATGAAAATTGATTGCACAAGTCCTTGCCAAAATGAATGTGAGTGAAGTATGTTGGCAGAGTCACCCTAAAGAACACTCTAGTTCTTCTTCTTTGGGACCCACGTCAACTTGATGGGAATCATTGGAGTTGTAATTGTACTTGATGAAGTAGAGCTTGACGTAGTCTTGGGAACCCACTTGACCATGGCCTTAGGAGCTTCTTCAAATGAGTCAATCTCTTCTTGAAGCTTGTCCTTGCCTTTTAGCTTGTGGTCTTGTGGTGGAAGATTATCTTGTGGTTGTGTTCCCTCAAAAGAAGTGGGGTCATACTTCTCTTGTTGAGGAACAAACTTTGTCTTGGGGTATTGATCTTCTTCCCATTCAACTCCATTGGCATTGAACTTCCGTTGAAAACCAATATCTTCATTCTTCCAGTGTCTTACTTGCTTGCGTACAATTTCCTCAAATTGCTTACTCCCGGCAAGGCTCTTGTAAACACCTTTATCTATAATTCCCTTCAATAAGCTATTTTCTTGCTCAATTGTAACTTGGCTAAGAGAATCATTAGTGGAATCAAGAAAACTACTAGAAGCAACAACATTTGATTTAGCATGATTATTGTTACTACTAGAAGAAGAATCTTTCTTGCCCTTGTTGCTAGATTTTACTTGTGGCATGTAAGTGGACAAGAGGAGACGTTTGTCAATGTAAGAAGAACTCTTCTTTCGAATATCATCATTGATTGCTTTTAGGAACTCTTGCTCTAAATTTAGCTTCTCGAAGCGTAGCTTCTCATGAGTTCTTAGAAGCTCTCTATGATCCTCTTGAGTTGTTTCATGAGCTAACTTAAGAGTGTTTAGTTCTTTAGTTAGATGCTCAATCTCCTTCTTATCATTGTCATTTGTTTCATCTTGATTAGCACGATTACTAACATGTTCATCACAGATTTTATCACTAGTTTTGTCAACAAGGAAATCATCATCACCTAGCAAATCATCCTCATCACTATCAAAATCAAGATACTCGGGGTGCGATACCTTGGGGCCTTTAGCCATGAAGCATCTTCCAATTCCTTCATTTGGTGAATCAAATATGTCGTGGGAGGCAACACCTTCATCTTGAGTATAGTCGGAGTCGGAGTGATAGCTTCTCTCGGAGTAGTTGTCGGAGTCGGAACCGGATACCCATTCACCAACATGAGCTTGATGTCTTCGTCTTGTATAGCTCTTTGATGACTTGTCCTTCCTTTCTGAATCCTTGCTTATATGAGAGGGTCTTCCTTCATAATGATCATCTCTACTCCTTCTCTCTCGGAGGTGATTCATCTCTCCTACTTCTCCTTTTTGGTGAGTCTTCTCTTTTCTTGTAGGGAGTCATACACTTATTGGAGTAGTGTCCGGGTCTTCCACAATTGTAGCAATTATGATCACGACTTCAAGATCTTTTGTCATTGTAGGACATTGACTTGGAGCTTCTCTCTTTGCTTCTATTCTTGTAGAATTTGTTGAACTTCTTCGCTATTAAGCTCAATTCTTCATTGGAGACTTGCTTCTCACTTGATGTTGTATGGGCATCACTTGAAGCTTTGTAAGCACCACTTGACTTATTGTGTAACTCTTCCTCATCCTTGAGTAACATATCATGAGCAACAATTTTACCAATGACTTTCGTGAGCTTGAGATCTTTGTAATTGGGCATCATTTGGATCAAAGTGCACACTGTATCATATTTTCCATCCAAGGCTCTAAGGATCTTCTTGATGATGAATCTGTTGGTCATCTCTTCACTTCCTAAGTCAGCAATCTCATTGGTGATGAGAGCAAGCCTAGAGTACATTTCGGCGACTCCTTCACCATCCTTCATCTTGAACTTGTAAAGTTGACTTTGAAGCACATCCAATTTGGATTCCTTGACGGACTCGGTACCTTCGTGCATATCAACCAAAGTATCCCAAATTTCCTTTGCATTCTCAAGGCGGCTAATTTTGTTGAATTCTTTGAGGCACAATTCATTGAAGATAATATCACAAGCTTGAGCATTGTATTGCAACATCTTCAATTCTTCCGCAGTCGCCTCACGATCTGGTTCTCTACCATCTTCGAAGAAATCACCTTGCAAGCCAACACACACAACAGCCCAAATGGTGGGGTTATGACCAAGAATATGCATTTTCATCTTATGCTTCCAACTAGCAAAATTTGTACCGTCAAAATAAGGACATCTACGGTGATAGTTTCCCTCGCTAGACGCCATACTCTCCTAGGTTGTGAAACCAATGCTATGATATTACAGTTTTTCGAGTTTCTTGAAGGCCAGGCAGTTAGCCAAGGAAGGAAGTTATGGTGTACAATAGGGAAAGCAAGCAGTTAGTAGATCCTAACTTTGGAGGGGCTTTTCTCAAGGCCAAAGAGTGCTCTTTGAAGGCCACCAAAGCTATGGAAATCAACGCTAATGGAGACCAAAGCTCTAATATCACTTGTAGGATCAAAAGTGTATCTAGAGGGGGGGTGATTAGACTACTTGACCAAATAAAAATCTATCATTTTCCCAATTTTAGTTGTGGCACATTTTAGCAATTAGCACAAGTCAAGCAATCAGCCTACACATGCAATTCTAAGAGTATAGCAGCGGAAAGTAAAACATTGCATATGAAGGTAAAGGGAAGGGTTTGAAGAAGGCAAATGCAATGGAGACACGAAGATTTTTGGCATGGTTGCGATAGTTGGTGCTATCGTACGTCCACATTGATGGAGACTTCAACCCACGAAGGGTAACGGTTGTGCGAGTCCACGGAGGGCTCCACCCGCGAAGGGTCCACGAAGAAGCAACCTTGTCTATCCCACCATGGCCATCGCTCACGGAGGACTTGCCTCACTCGGGTAGATCTTCATGAAGAAGGCGATATCCTTGCCCTTACAAACTTCTTGGTTCAACTCCACATCACAACGGAGGCTTGATACGTCTCCAATGTATCTATAATTTTTTATTGTTCTATGCTATTATATTACCTATCTTGGATGTTTTATATGCATTTACATGCTATTTTATATGATTTTTGGGACTAACCTATTAACCTAGAGCCCAGTGCCAGTTTCTGTTTTTTCCTTGTTTTTGAGTTTCGCAGAAAAGAAATATCAAACGGAGTCCAATTGACCTAAAAATTTACGAAAAATATTTTTGGAAGATCTAAAAAATACTGGAACGAAAAGATATCGGAGAAGAGTCCCAAGGCCACCACAAGGGTGGAGGGCGCCCCCCTAGGGCGTGCCCCCATCCTTTTCATTGACTCGTGGACCCCCCTGATGTGAAACCGACGCCAAAAATTCCTATAAATACAGAAACCCCCGAAAAGAAACCTAGATCAGAAGTTCCGCCGCTGCAAGCCTCTGTAGTCACAAAAACCAATCGGGAGCCCGTTCCGGCACCCTGCTGGAGGGGGAAACCATCACCGGTGGCCATCTTCATCATCTCGGCGCTCTCCATGACGAGGAGGGAGTAGTTCACCCTCGGGGCTGAGGGTATGTACCAGTAACTATGTGTTTAATCTCTCTCTCCCATGTTCTTGATTTGGCATGATCTTGATGTACCGCGAGATTTTCTATTATAGTTGCATCGTATGATGTTTCTCCCCCTCTAACTTCTTGTAATGGATTGAGTTTTCCCTTTAAAGTTATCTTTTCGGATTGAGTCTTTAAGGATTTGAGAACACTTGATGTATGTCTTGCATGTGCTTATCTATGGTGACAATGGGATATTCGCGTGATCCACTTGATGTATGTTTTGGTGATTAACTTGCGGGTTCTGTGACCTTGTGAACTTAGGCATAGGGGTTGGCACACGTTTTCGTCTTGACTCTCCGGTAGAAACTTTGGGGCACTCTTCGAAGTTCTTTGTGTTGGTTTGGATAGATGAATCTGAGATTGTGTGATGCATACCGTATAATCAAACCCGCGGATACTTGTGGTGACATTGGAGTATCTAGGTGACATTAGGGTTTTGTTTGATGTGTATCTTAAGGTGTTATTTTCGTACGAACTCTAGGGCTGTTTGTGACACTTATAGGAATAGCCCAATAGATCGATCAGAAAGAATAACTTTGAGGTGGCTTTGTACCCTACAATAATCTCTTCGTTTATTCTCCGCTATTAGTGACTTTGAAGTGACTCTTTGTTGCACGTTGAGGGATTTTTATATGATCTAATTATGTTATCATTGTTTAGAGAACTTGCACTAGTGAAAGTATGAACCCTAGGCCTTGTTTCCAAGCATTGCAATACCGTTTTTGCTCACTTTTGTTACTAGTTACCTTGGTGTTTTTATATATTCATATTAGAAAAACCTATATCTACCATCCATATTACACTTGTATCACCATCTCTTCGCCGAACTAGTGCACCTATAGAATTTACAATTGTATTGGGTGTGTTGGGGACACAAGAGACTCTTTGTTATTTGGTTGTAGGGTTGTTTGAGGGAGACCATCTTCATCCTACGCCTCCACCTTAGGTCATCCACTTGAGGGAAATTTGCTACTGTCCTACAAAACTCTGCGCTTGGAGTCCCAACATGAGTCTACAAGAAGAAGGTTGCATAGTAGACATCAAGCTCTTTTCTGGCACCGTTGCCGGGGAGGCTAGGTAAGCGGCACTCACATCCCGTCAACAAGCTCTTTTCTGGCGCCGTTGCTGGGGAGGTTAGTGCTTGATGGTATATCTTTAGATCTTGCAGTCGAATCTTTTAGTTTCTTGTTTTATCACTAGTTTAGTCTATAAAAGAAAACTACAAAAAAATGGAATCGAGGTTCCCTCATATGCTTCATCTTTTCAATGTCTTTCGTGAAAATAAGGATTCCGATAATTGTGCTCAATTGCTAGAGGAAGAATGCAATAAAATATTTGATATACAATCTTTGAATGGTGAGCATGATTGCAATGTTGTTAGTATGAATTCTTTGAATATCCATAGTACTAATGATGATTGCACTAGTTATGATAAAAATGTTTCTTACAAGCATGTCAACTTTTGTGGAGTGCATAGAGTTTGCTGTTACATACCAAATAGGGAAGGTAGATTTTGCAAGAGGCATAAGTATTTAGAAGCTAAATGGTTGCAAGAGAGGCTAGATGTTTGTGCTGAAAATTTTAATTTTTTCGCCATCCTTGTGAACCTTGCAATGAACGTGGTCATTTAAATCTCCAATGCACATTGTTTCATGATCGAATTGTGTCCAAAAATTGTGATGACTTGATTTACCTTGCGCATCATAATGAACTTAGTTTGGTCCTAGGTTATGAAGAAATGAAACATATAACTAAGGGTATTCCAGAATATAACCTTGAGAGATTTCTTGATTTTTATCTAGAGGAAATTTATATGTATTGTGCGGTAAATTGCATTGAGAATCCTTATATTGCCAATTACTTAAAGACAAGAAAACAAATAGAAGATGAAGAGAATACTAATGAAGGGGAAGAGGTTTCCCAATATCCTCCTATTTTCTCTTATGATGAATCAGGTAATGAGGAAGAGTTTTTTATTCAACCAATCTCATCAATAAGGAGCTCCAAAAGGGTGATAAAACCCACACATGATGTGAAGAAGAAAAAGAAAAGACGGAGAAGCAAAGGTAAAAAGGTATCACTCCCAAATGATGTTGCTCCTATTATTGTTATTCCTATACTCATTGTGATGATTATGATTGGGAAAGTAATGATACTTGTTATAATCTTGAAAATCTTTTTGGCACCAACTTAGAAAGTTGTGATGAAGATAATTGTTATACTATTGGTGCTATTCATATTATTAATGATAAGAGTGATTATGCTTATGATATGCAAAGCCACAAGCTTGGGGATGCTATGTTTGATGAGAGTGACATGTTTGAGAATTTATTTGCTGCAATTTACGTTTGTCCCAAGCTTGGGGATGCTATGTTTAATGAAGATGATATTTTTAGTCCTCCAAGTTCTGATTAGAAAATTTATTATGATGATAGCATGCCTCCTATTTATAATGATTGCAATATTTATGAAAGTGGGTTTGGAAGAGTGTCAACTTTAGGAAGTAGTGATCCCACTATTTTGGAGGGTGTTGAATCTTATTATAATGATGATAAAAGTGGATTTGGAGAGGTCGTGACTTTATTTAGTAATGATTCCACTATCTTGGAAGAGGTTTCAATTGATTGAGAACAAAGTTGCTACTTATCATGATTATTGTGATGACACTTCTGTTATAAAAAGTAGTGATGATTATATTTATAAAGCTTGTCATAATTATGATTACCCTTTTTCTGAACATTATTCTTTTAAGTGGAAACTATTTATAGTATTCAAGTTTCATATGATACTCCCACTATCCCGAATGAGAAGAGTTTTGTCATGTGGAGAGTAGTAAAATTTCTACGCTTATGGATCATGAAAGTAATGATCTATGTGATGGTTATATTGTTGAATTCATTCATGATGCCACTGAAAATTATTATGAGAGAGGAACATATGCTTTTACATATCTCAATAATATCAAGTTTCCTCTCTATGTGTTGAAAATCTTGAAGTTATGCTTGTTTTGCCTTCCTATGCTAGTTGATTCTTGTTCCCATGAATTATTTGCTCACAAAATCCCTATGCATAGGAAGTGGGTTAGACTTAAATGTGCTAGTCAAATTCTTCATGATGCTCCCATTACGTTTCAATTCGTATCTTTTATATGAGCATCATTGAAATCATCATGCCTAGCTAAAAAGGCATTAAAGAAAATCGCTTGTTGGGAGACAACCCAATATTTACCCCTACTATTTTGCATGCTCACATGATTAAGCTACTGTATTAATCATGTTTATAGCTTTGGATTCAATAAAGTGCCAAGTAAGACCTCTAGGTTGGTCTATGGTGATAGTTAACTTGATTCTGTGCAAAAACAGAAACTTTTGCTCTCGGTCCAGGAATTTTGAAAATTCACTGGAACGTGCTTTTGATATAAAGTTTTTACACAAGATTGATATACAAATTGTCTAGATTGTCCTAATTTTTCAGAATTTTTGGAGTTAGGGAAGTATGATTCCTCTTGCACTCTTTACACACTCTTCTGTTTAGACAGATTGCCGTTATGTTTGCATTGTTTGCATATGTTTGCTTGTTTAATGATTCTATTTGAGGATAGGACTATTAAATATGCAGAGGCATTTAGTATGCAATGTCAAATAATAATTTTAGTGATTTTCTACAGTAGAGAATGATAAGCTTTATGCGTTGATTTATACTAACCTATCTCACCAGTTCTTGTTGAGTTTTGTGTTGATGAAGTTTTTAAGATTTAGGGAAACCGCGATATGAAAGGAATTAAGGAGACACAAAAGCTCAAGCTTGGGGATGCCCAAGGCATCCCTATAATATTTCAAGAAGTCTCAAGCATCTAAGCTTGGGGATGCCCCGGTTGGCATCCCACCTTTCTTCTTCAACAATTATTGGTCAGTTTTGGTTGAACCTAAGTTTTTGCTTCTTCACATGATATGTGCTATCCTTGCAATGTCATTTTATTTTGTTTTGCTTGCCATTTTAATAAAGTACTTAAGATCTGAAATTTTATTTATGATAAAGAGTCTTCACATAGTTACATAATTATTCAACTACTCACTGATCTTCACTTATATCTTTTGGAGTAGTTTGTCATTTGCTCTAGTGCTTCACTTATATCTTTTTAGAGCACGGCGGTAGTTTTATTTTGAAGAAATTATTGAACTCTCATGCTTCACTTATATTATTTTGAGAGTCTTTAAACAACATGGTAATTTGCTTTGGTTATAAATTTAGTCCTAATATGCTAGGCATCCAAGAGGGATATAATAAAACTTTCATATTAAGTGCATTGAATACTATGAGAAGTTTGATTCCTTATGATTGTTTTGAGATATGAAGACGGTGATATTACTGTCATGCTAGTGAGTAATTGTGGATTGTAGAAATACTTGTGTTAAAGTTTGTGATTCCCGTAGCATGCACGTATGGTGAACTGTTATGTGATGAAGTCGGAGCATGATTTATTTATTGATTGTCTTCCTTATGAGTGGTGGTCGGGGACGAGCGATGGTCTTTTCCTACCAATCTATACCCCTAGGAGCATGCACGTAGTACTTCATTTCGATAACTAATAGATTTTTGCAATAAGGATGTGAGTTCTTTATGACTAATGTTGAGTCCATGGATTATACGCACTCTCACCCTTCCACCATTGCTAGCCTTTCTAGTGCCGCACAACTTTCGCCGATACCATACACTCACCATATACCTTCCTCAAAACAGCCACCATACCTACCTATTATGGCATTTGCATAGCCATTCCAAGATATATTTCCATGCAACTTTCCACCGTTCCGTTTATTATGACACGCTTCATCATTGTCATATTGCTTTGCATGATCATGTAGTTGACATCGTATTAGTGGCAAAGCCACCATTCATAATTTTCATGCATGTCACTCTTGAGTCATTGCACATCTCGGTACACCGCCAGAGGCATTCATATAGAGTCATATTTCGTTCTAAGTATCGAGTTGTAATTCTTGAGTTGTAAGTAAATAAAAGTGTGATGATCTTCATTATTAGAGCATTGTCCCATGTGAGAAAAGGATGATGGAGACTATGATTCCCCCACAAGTCGGGATGAGACTCCGGATGAAAAATAAATTAAAAGAAGAGGCCAAAAAAAGAGAGAGCCCAAAAAAAGAGAAAAGAGAGAAGGGGCAATGCTACTATCCTTTTACCACACTCGTGCTTCAAAGTAGCACCACGATCTTCATGATAGAGAGTCTCCTATGTTGTCACTTTCATATACTAGTGGGAAATTGTCATTAGAGAACTTGGCTTCTATATTCAAATGATGGGTTTCCTCAAATTGCCCTAGGTCTTCATGAGCAAGCAAGTTGGATGCACACCCACTTAGTTTATTGTTGAGCTTTCATAAACTTATAGCTCTAGTGCATCCGTTGCATGGCAATCCCTACTCACTCACATTGATATCTGTTGATGGGGATCTCCATAGCCCGCTGATACGCCTAGTTGATGTGAGACTATCTCCTTCTTTTTGTCTTCTCCACAACCACCTTCTATTCCACCTATAGTGCTATGTCCATGGCTCACGCTCATGTATTGCGTGAAAGTTGGAAAAATTTGAGAACATCAAAAGTATGAAACAATTGCTTGGCTTGTCATCGGGGTTGCTTGGCTTGTCATCGGGGTTGTGCATGATTTGAATATTTTGTGTGATGAAGATGGAGCATAGCTAGAATATATGATTTTGTAGGGATAACTTTCTTTGGCCATGTTATTTTGAGAAGACATGATTGCTTTATTAGTATGCTTGAAGTATTATTGTTTGTATGTCAATATTAAACTTTTGTTTTGAATCTTATGGTTTCATTCATGTCTATGGTTTACCAAACCTACATGGTCACAAGCTTAAGGTAATCACAATCTGCTGAGTGTTAGTAGGACAGGAGTATCGATGATTTATTTGTGAAATAGTTACGTTAATATTCGGTATAGTTTCGAGAGGAACCGGAAGTGTTTCGGGGTCACCCGGAAGGGTATAGGAGTTTATTGGGCAATACCGGGTATTCCCGATATTTAATATATAGGTGGAAAATATCTTGGATGATGTTAAATTATAACCCAGACTCTCATAGATTGTACCCCTACCCAGTTGGAAAGAGAACCAGCTACACCCCTTCTAACCCCAACCCCAGCAGATAGTAACCCAGTTCCAGTTAACATAGCACCATCTCCACCACAGAGCACCCAAACACGAGCAGTTAGTAAGGCAACTGCAGTGCCCAAAGCACGAGGACTACCACTCTGAGCCCCAACTCAACACTTAAAGCAGAAGATGAATTGTTCTCAGGTCAGGTTTCGTAGCTATGGTTCATACTCCTTTGCTCTTTCATCACTGTGTTTACTCATACCAACTAATTCCAAATTTGAAGGATGGAATTGAAACTCCAATGGCACAACAGGTATGTTTTAAACCCGTTTCTTTAACCGGCTTGTTGTTGTAACTTGCTCTATGTGGATTTCAGTTTCAATTGAATAAACAATTATGTTCTCATGTCATGCACATTACAAGTGTTGTTATTGCTGCGTAGTTTCCTGATGTCGCTTGAAGCTACGTCGGTATTTCCCAAAGAGGAAGGGATGATGCAGCACAGCGGTGGTAGGTATTTCCCTCATAAATGAAACCAAGGTTATCGAACCAGTTGGAGAACCAACCAACACAGTGTAAACAGCCCCTGCACACAAATAACAACACCTCGCAACCCGACGTGTTAAAGGGGTTGTCAATCCCTTTCGGGGTACGGCGCCAGAAACTCTGCGTGGACGGGAGAAAGTTGTAATAGATTGAAATAATAGATCGCAAATAAAATAAAGTGCAGCAGAGTATTTTTGTATTTTTGGTTTAATAGATCTGAATAAAAAGCGCAAATAAAATAGATCGCAAAGCAAATATATGAGAAAGAAGACCCGGGGGCCTTAGGTTTCACTAGTGGCTTCTCTCGAGAAAACTAGCAACCGGTGGGTAAACAAATTACTGTTGGGCAATTGATAGAACCTCAAATAATTATGACAATATCCAGGAAATGATCATTACATAGGCATCACGTCCAAGATTAGTAGACCGACTCCTGCCTGCATCTACTACTATTACTCCAAACATCGACCGCTATCCAGCATGCATCTAGTGTATTAAGTTCATGGAAAAAGGAGTAATGCAATAAGAACGATGACATGATGTAGACAAGATCCGTTTATCTATGGCGGTAGATATAGATCTCGTCTTTTTATCCTTAGTAGCAACGATACATACGTGTCGGTTCCCTTTCTGTCACTAGGATCAAGCACCATAAGATCGAACCCACTACCGGGCACCTCTTCCCATTGCAAGATAAATAGATCAAGTTGGCCAAACAAAACCCAAATATCGGAGAAGAAATATGAGGCTATAAGAGATCAAAGAAACTCAAATAACTTTCATGGATATAAAAAGATATGACTGATCATAAACTCAAAATTCATCAGATCCCAACAAACACACCGCAAAAGAGTTACATCATATGGATCTCCATGAGACCATTGTATTGAGAATTCAGCGAGAGAGAGAAAGCCATCTAGCTACTAAATACGGACCCGAAGGTTTACAAGGAACTACTCACGCATCATCGGAGAGGCATCAATGGAGGTGGTGAACCCCATCCGAGATGGTGTCTAGATTGGATCTGGTGGTTCTGGACTCTGCGGCGGCTGGATGAATATTTCGTTGACTCCCCTAGGGTTTCTGGAATATTGGTGTATTTATAGAGCAAAGAGGCGGTCCGGGGGGCACCCGAGGTGGGCACAACCCACCAGGACGCGCCTGGGCCTCCTGGCGCGCCCTGGTGGATTGTGCCCCCCTCGTGGCATCCCCCAGGTGCAACCAGGGCCCATTGCCTTCCTTCTGGCGCATAAAAAATCATCGTGGAGTTTCGTGGCATTTGGACTTCGTCTGATATTGATTTCCTGCGATGTAAAAAACATGGAAAAAATAGCAACTGGCACTGGGCACTATGTCAATAGGTTAGTACCAAAAAATGATATAAAATGATTATAAAACATCCAAGATTGATAATAAAACAGCATGGAACAATCAAAAATTATAGATACGTTGGACACGTATCAGCACCCCCAAGCTTAACTCCTTCTCGTCCTCGAGTAGGTAAGTGATAAAAACAATTTTTTTGATATGGAGTGTTGTTCATCATGTCATATCATATTCTTTCCTTTATAGCATGGACATTTGGAGTTTTATGCGATTCAAAGCAATAGTCTAGTTTTGACATGATAATTTAGATACTCAAGCACACTAAAACCATGTCTTTCAAAATATCAACGCTAAAATAAGTTATCCCTAGCCCGTCATGCGCAAACATTGATCCACTCATGAAACACACTCGAATATTAACTACACCCAATACTTAAGCACAATCATATTGCCTCCTAGTTGGTGCTTTTTATGAGAGAAGATGGAGACTCAAATTTCAAAATAAAAATTGCATAAAGTAAAAGAAAGGCCCTTCGCAGAGGGAAGTAGGGATTTGTAGAGGTGCCAGAGCTCAAAGCGAAAAACTTAGAGATAAAAACATTTTGGGAGGTGTATCCATCCCACCAACGAAAACGACTTAGAGTTCCCAACACTTTCCATGCTAGATATGCCATAGTCGGTTCCCAAACAGAAAATAAAGTTTATTCCATTTTCCACCATACTTTCACTTTCCATGGCAAACCGTATCCACAGGTGCCCTCCATACCAACACTTTCCAAGGAATTTATTATTTGACAACATAAAGTAAATTCATTTTTTTGCATTTCAGGACTGGGCATCCCTAAGACCTTTGACTTACTCTCGTGCAATGACAAGTGAATAAACACTCATCTTGAGAATAACGCATCCAGCATGGAATATATTAGCCACCCGTTACCGTTCCGCGAGCGAAACAAACACACAAAAGGGAAGTTTATTTTGAAAATTAGAGATGGCACATGCAAATTTGCTTAAAACGGCAACAAAATACCGCATATAGGTAGATATAGTGGACTCATGTGGCAAAACTGGTTTAAAGGATTTTGGATGCACAAGTAGAGGTCATACTTGGTGCAAAATGAAGGCTAGCAAAAGATTGGGAAGCGACCAACCACGAAACGAATAATCTCATAAGCAAGCATTAAGCATAATTAACACTGAATAATGCACCACAAGTAGGATATAATTTTCATTGCATGATTATTGACTTTCGGGCATGCATAGGGAATCACAAATCTTAACACCAATATTCTTACTAGAGCACAATTACTCATCAACATAACTCACATATCACATCATCATATCTCAAACTATTACTAAGAATCAATTTTATTTTGTCCAATGATCTTCATGACATTTTTTTACATTATCCTTCTTGGATATCTATCACTTTGGGACTAATTTTCATGTGTTGCTTTTCATAAGCTCAAACAAATATAAGTGAAGATCATGAGCATAACAAATTTTCATTCTCTCAAAATAATTTAAGTGAAGCAAGATAGAATTTCTTCAAAATTTTAGTAACTCTCAAATAAATCTAAGTGAAGTAAGAGATCATTTCTTCAAAAATAACAAAGCACACTGTGCTCAAAAAGATATAAGTGAAGCACTAGAGCAAGTCCTAGCTCATAAAAGATTTAAGTGAAGCAAAGAGAGCAATTCTAACAAGTCATGATATAATTTGGGCTCTCTCAAATAGGTGTGTCCAGGAAGGATTGATGACTTAAAACACAAAATAAAACAAGTAAAGACTCATATCATACAAGACGCTCCAAGAAAAACACATATCATGTGACGAATAAAAATATAGCCTCGAGTAAAATACCGATAGTTGTTGGAAGAAAGCGGGGATGCCACACGGGGGCATCCCCAAGCTTGTTGGTTGCTCATTTTTGGATAATAGCTTGGGATGCCGGGGCATCCCCAAGCTTAGGCGCTTACATCCTTCCTTCATCCATCGTAAGATAACCCAAAACTTGAAAACTTCAATCACACAAAACTCAACAAAACCTTCGTGAGATCCGTTAGTGTAAGAAAAAAAATCACTACTATAAGTGCTGCATCAAACCAATTCTTGTTTTGTTTTTGTATTATATATACTGTATTCCAACTTTTCTATGGCAAAAACTCATCAAAGAAAACCATAGAGGCATCAAAATAAGCACACAACACAAAGAAAACATAATCTGTCAAAACAGAATAGTCTGTAGCAATATGATTTTTTTGAGTACTTCTGGAACTCCAAAAATTCTGAAAAACTAGGAAAATCTATATAATTTGTATATTGATCTTCTGAAAAATAATTAGCATTTTATCACATTCTGGTGAATTTTTACAATTATTTTCGTCAGCACAAAGTTTCTGTCTTTTTCAGCAAGATCAAACAACTATCACCCAAGAAGATCCTATTGGTTCTACTTGGCACAAACACTAATTAAAACACAAAAAACACAATAATAACAGTATCTTAATTGTGTAAAAACACAGGAACAGCAAGCAAAAAGCAAAAATAAAATTTATTCATTGGGTTGCCTCCCAACAAGCGCTATAGTTTTACGCCCTTAGCTAGGCATAAAGCAAGGATCTAAGTTTTGTCATCTTTGGTTCGAGATCCATAAGATGCCCTCATGATTGATTCATAAGGTGGCCTGATTTTTGTTCTAGTAAAGTGTTCCATACCTTTCCTCAAAGGAAATTGGAACTTAATATTGTCTTCTTTCATATCAATCGCGGCACCGATAGTGCATAAAAATGGTCTACCAAGAATAATTGGACAAGACGGATTGCAACCAATATCAAGAACAATAAAATCTATGGGCACATAATTCCCATTTGTAAGAATAAGAACATCATTAATTCTCCCCATAGGCTTTTTAATAGTAGAATCTGCCAAGTGCAAATTCAAAGAACATTCATCAAGATTAGTAAGACGAAGCACATCACATAAAGATTTCGGAATTGTAGAAACACTAGCACCCAAGTCACACAAAGCATTTTTAATCTTGACTTTGATAGTAGTTTCCCATTCATCATGCAATTTTCTAGGAATTGAAACGTCCAATTCCAATTTTTCTTCAAGAGCTTTCATCATAGCATCAACAATATGTTTAGTAAAAGCTTTATTCTGTTCATAAGCATGGAGTGAATTTATCATGGATTGCAACAAATAAATACAATCAATCAAATATCAACTAACATAATTAAAGTCTTTGTAATCCAAACGAGTGGGCACATCACTAGTTAAAGTTTTGACCTCTCCAAACCCACTTTTATCAATTTTCTCACAAGATTTTCACCCTCCGAAATATTGGGACGCCTTCTACCTAAAGTTGACTCTTCTCCAGTCCCTTTTTCATCATTCTTAACTTTACTAAACAAGGAATCAATAGAAGAAACACCAATCATTTTAAGATCTTCACCACTTTTATCCTCTGACGAGATTGGTTTAGCAGCCATTTGATTTACTAAGGTAGCTTGTGCATCAGATATTTTTCCTAGCAAACTTTCGGCAAAAGCATACTTAGATTGGAGATTGAAAACTTCTCTACTAATATCATCAAGTTGTTTTGTGATAGCATCCAAGACAACAGAGTGCTCCTTAAGTTCTTCAGTAAAATACTTATTGTGCTCAAATTGTGTAGTCATATATTCCTTAGTACTTTTCTCAATTTCAAGCAAAATATTTGGGTAAGGAACATCATAATATTTTATTTGAGGCATCATGACTACGCAAACAAGAAAGCACACAAAAACAGACCCGCCAAGAAAAACAGCGAACGGAAAAGAGGAGCGAATAAAACGACAAATTTTTGTGAAGCGGGGGAGAGGAAAACGAGAGGCAAATGGCGAATAATGTAAATTGCAAGGAGATGAGATTTGTGATTAGGAACCTGGTTATGATGAAGATCCTCCCCGGCAACAACGCCAGAAATTGGCAAGTTGACGGGGGACTATCTTGACTTGATCCTCCCCGGCAACGGCGCCAAGAATTCCTTTTGATGTCGCTTGAAGCTACGTCGGTATTTCCCCATAGAGGAAGGGATGATGCAGCACAGCTGCGGTAGGTACTTCCCTCAGAAATGGAACCAAGGTTATCGAACCAGTAGGAGAACCAAGCAACACAACGTAAACAACCCCTACACACAAATAACAACACCTCGCAACCCGACGTGTTAAAGGGGTTGTCAATCCCTTTCGGGGTACGGCGCCAGAAACTGTGCGTGGATGGGAGAAAGTTGTAACAGATTGAAATAATAGATCACAAATAATATAAAGTGCAGCAAAATATTTTTGTATTTTTGGTTTAATAGATCTGAATAAAAAGTGCAAATAAAATAGATCACAAAGCAAATAGATGAGAAAGAAGACCCGGGGGCCGTAGGTTTCACTAGTGGCTTCTCTCGAGAAAAATAGCAAACGGTGGGTAAACAAATTACTGTTGGGAAATTGATAGAACCTCATATAATTATGACGATATCCAGGCAATGATCATTACATAGGCATCACATCCAAGATTAGTAGACCGACTCATGCCTGCATCTACTACTATTACTCCACACATCGACCGCTATCCAGCATCCATCTAGTGTATTAAGTTCATGGAAAAATGGAGTAATGCAATAAGAACGATGACATAATGTAGACAAGATCTGTTTATCTATGGCGGTAGGTATAGATCTTGTCTTTTTATCCTTAGTAGCAACGATACATACGTGTTGGTTCCCTTTCTGTCACTGGGATCAAGCACCGTAAGATCGAACCCACTACCGGGCACCTCTTCCCATTGCAAGATAAATAGATCAAGTTGGCCAAACAAAACCCAAATATCGGAGAAGAAATACGAGGCTATAAGAGATCATGCATATAAGAGATCAAAGAAACTCAAATAACTTTCATGGATATAAAAAGATATGACTGATCATAAACTCAAAGTTCATCAGATCCCAACAAACACACCACAAAAGAGTTACATCATATGGATCTCCAAGAGACAATTGTATTGAGAATTCAGCGAGAGAGAGAAAGCCATCTAGCTACTAACTACGGACCCGAAGGTCTACAAGGAACTACTCACGCATCATCGGAGAGGCACCAATGGAGGTGGTGAACCCAATCCAAGATGGTGTCTAGATTGGATCTGGTGGTTCTGGACTCTGCGGCGGCTGGATGAATATTTCCTCGACTCCCCTAGGGTTTCTGGAATATTGGGGTACTTATAGAGCAAAGAGGCGGTCCGGGGGGGCAACCGAGGTGGGCACAACCCACCAGGGCGCGCCTGGGCCTCCTGGCGCGCCCTGGTGGGTTGTGCCCCCCTCGGCGCACCCCCCAGGTGCAACCAGGGCCCATTGCCTTCCTTCTGGCCCATAAAAAATTATCATGGAGTTTCGTGGCATTTGGACTTTGTCTGATATTGATTTCCTGCGATGTAAAAGCATGGAAAAACAGCAACTGGCACTTGGCACTCTGTCAATAGGTTAGTACAAAAAAATGATATAAAATGACTATAAAATGATTATAGAACATCCAAGATTGATAATAAAACAACATGGAACAATAAAAAATTATAGATACGTTGGAGACGTATCATTTCCCACACTTATATTCTGTCTATGTTGCTTTATCTTAAACATATATGATTTGAACTGTGTCTCTATCTTGATTTGGCAACATAAACTAGAATGATATAGACCATACAGTAACCATGGTACATAGATATATGTTTGTTTCATGCTGTTATCCTGTCCACTTACTACTGAACTGATTTACCAAAATGAGTTCCATATACAACACGGTAAACCTGTGATGTATCTGCTTGTTTCTCTTTTAGAATGCGGACAAAATATTGGAGAAGAGTACCCCGTTATGCAATGGTAAAGGAAGTAATACAGATAAGGTTCAAGAAGTGAGACATCCTTGTTGGTCTCCAAGAAAGCTGATAAGAACTATCTTGAAGACAGTGAGACAACCCCAAAGTCCTGTCTTGATGTAGTGTTTGAGTTACTGGCCACTACTGCTGGCACAAGCTCTTCAAACTCGCTGCCTAAATTAGTTCGTCTTCTTGAGTCTCAACTTCAAGTTGAAAGAAATCAATCAGATGTGCTGCGACATGAAGCCGAAGGACTGATGAAGTCCCTACAGAATTCAGATGCATAATTTCTGGTGCAACATCAAGCGCTGGAGGATTTAAGCGCCAAACAAGAGAAAGCTAATAAGCTTGCTAAGCTTTTTGCCAGCATGGTAGGTACCCAGGATATTGTTTCTTGAGCTCTTCTAAAGTGGTTTCAGTTCTGGACTTGTTTTTCTGTGACATTTATTTGCACTGGTCGCCAACTTTGACAACCAGTGTATGTAATATGCTGCTTTGTTCCCTATATTTGCACCGGTGGAGAACTTTGATGCCAAGTGGATGTAATCTGTGTAATCGCCGTAATATCCTAGCGTTAGTTTCTTGCTTATTTATTTTGTTAGTCTTATTTATTTGTTTGCTTGTAGTTCTACAATTATTTTTTCTCGATTTCCTAGTGGCCACAATAGCCTATATTTTAAAACTAGGCCACAATAACCATGGGCAACATACGGACCGTTGTAACCATGGTCCTACTATCTGCTGTAGTGACCATGGGCCTTCTACGGGTCGTAGATTCAATGGACCTTCTACGGGCCATATGATCGATTGGCCAAACACGGGCCTTACTTTCTTGGACCATTAACAGACCGCAATATGGGCCGTAAACGAGCTAGAATGGGAATTGTCTGTTTATGGGCCGACCATAACGGGTCGTTAATAGGCCGATGTGTACAACGAGCTTAATTCTATCGGCAGGCATAATAAGTCATTAATGGGCCATATTTGATGATGCTATGGAAATGGCCCAATGGATTAACGGGCCATAGACAGGCCGACTATAACCATGGGCTGAATTTGGCCCACAAGCGGAGCAGGCGAGTAACTGACCGTAAGTAATCGAATGCTGGAAATGAGCCCAATAATAAATGGGCTCTTAGAAGGCCGAAAGATAACACGGGCTGGAAACACCCAATGGAATAATGGGTTGTTAATGGGTATAAAGCGATATGCTATTCATTATGGGCCAGTTTCACCACGGGTCGTTTATGGGCCAAGAGTTACAGAGGGCCTCATATGAGCAGAAAAACATCATGGGCCATACATGGGCCGGAAGTTACAACGGGCTGGTTGGACGGCCCAGATGATGCTACTGGGCCTAATTCGGATAGGCTATAACGGGTCATGAGTTAGCAGGCTGTAAATAGGCTATATGCGAACATGCCGTTAACAGGCTTTCCATGGGCCGGGCCGCTACCTTTTGACCAAGTCAAACGGGATGGCCTTTTCACCTGAATGGGCCGTTGTTGGGCCAAGCCACGTGTCGATCTACCATAGGCGCGTCCCGTCCATTCGCTGGATGACATCTGTCCCAGCATTGAGCTGACACGTGGATCCTTCGGCGAATGAGAATTTTACACGTCGAAAATCCCCATTGGTCTGGGCTGTTAACGGGTTATCGGATCCAAACCGGAACCCGACAGCTTAACGGCGACCCATTACGGTGGATGCCACGTGTCGGTTACCCTTGACGAAAACACTTCCATGATGTACCATTTAACGGCAGTGGACACTTCCCTGATGATAATTTTGGTATTGTCATGGAACACTTCTACGATAACACATGTATGACTATCTTGATTCTGTCATAAAATCATCATGGATGTACATGCATGACAGAAAACGTGACCCATTGTGACAAACACATATCATCACGGAAGTGGTTTTTTTGTGGTGTATTGTGCAATGTGCTGCTCAGTGAATGTTTGGTTCATTTGTTGTGGTGTTTAGTTAACTGCTTGGTTCAATTCTGCAATGCGATGTCCAATTCTTGTGGGTACAATTTTGTATCGTTATGATGTGAGGAATAAATCGAATTTGGCTGCACTTAATACATGAGAAACATATACAATTGCTATATTTCCTAGTTCTTAATCATGCTTGGTTTAGATAAATGGCTTTTCTATGTGGCTAGAATTATTCTAATGAATCTGCAATGTGTTTATTTTCATCAACATATTTCACTGATAGCATGCCAACCCTCACTTAACCTGATCAGTAACTACCTTATATGTGTTGCAGGGAAACAATGGGAAGCACTGAGGTTTACAATCGAGGTTTGCACATGCATGGTCCTTTGTCTAATAGCACATTTTTGTGAAATTGCTGGAACCATTCTAATATTTAGGTTTTTAACAATTTGGTCTTGCACATGTAGGTCCTGCTGTCAGAGGTTTTGATCCATTGTTCGACCCTTTGTGCATATGGGGAAATGAGTTGTCCATGAATATCAGTCAAGTCAAGAAACTCAGGAAGATTGTTAGGATAAAGAAATTAGTGACAAAAAACAACAAGACCTTTGTCTGCACAATGAAGAAGACATCAGTTCACTACAGGATGGTGCTAACTATTATACCTTGTCTTTTTTATTCCTTTGTGCCATTTCAAATCTAGAGAAGATATTTATGCATATCCTTGTTTTCAGGTCTTTCCAAAGCAGTTCACTGATGATTACCTCTCAAGCCACCTGTATGGTCAGGGGCGAGGAAGGTATTCATACAACACTCACGGTTCAATATTGAAGTCTTCCTAAAGAGGACGAAGTATGGACGTTCAATCTTCAACATGCAGTGGCCTAAAGTTGCAAAGACCTTCAACATCAATGAAGGCTCAATATTCTCCTTCCGCTTCAGTAGTTTTCAAGATGAGATTCATCTGTCTATGTACCGTCTATGATGCTAATTTCGAAAGGTCATAGATGTTGCATGTGAAACTTGGTGCTAGTGCAGTTGTGTAATGAGGTAGCTAGCTATATGCCCATATGGTATAACTGCGTGCTGAAGCTATATGTACTCTGATGTATTTCAATTATGAAATCCTGGTTACATAATACGAAAATGAAATATATTATGTGCTTAATATGAAATGTCAATTTGATTAATAAATGGATTACTAATAATAGGCCGATTATCATGCTTATTGGGTTTTTCTATTGCAATTGGTTATTGAGACAACACCATGGGCGATGACCTCCGACAACCACACAGTTTCTAGGAAGAAAACGTGTTGGATCAATGAACAATCACACATGACTTCCTCTGAAAAACTGTTTGCGTTAGGCCACCTTGCGCAAACGTTTTCCACATAAAAAGTGTGTGTGTGATGGACAGCCTATGCCACACAGTTTTCTCTATGCACCGTGCGTGATGCATTCAATAACGCAAAAACGATTAAATTGTTAATATTGTCTGCAATGGCAACACTATCACAAATGATTTAATGGGGAAAATTATGTGTGATGTATGTGCGAATGGAAACATTTTCCTTGGAGTGACTGTGTGGGGTGTATATACAAACGAAAAGGTACTTGTTGGATTGACTGTGTGGGATGTACATACTAACAGAAACGTACTCCTTGGATTGTGTGGAATGTACATACGAACGGAAACATTTCTCTGGAACTGACTGTGTGGGATGTACTTACAACCGGAAACGATTGAGCCTGTATAATTGTATTTTTAACATACTTGTACGTATAATCGTATTTGATCGCTCGCCCGTCGCACATGAGCTTATTTTGCCCAGCGTGTGTGACCGGAGGGCCTATCCCCGACGGTTTCTGGGTCATAAGGGAAGGACGCCCTATCGCCCACACTCACTAGGCGACGGTTCAAAATGTCGTCGCGGAAAAGGTTTAAAAATAGTTGTATAGCAGCTCGATGTACCAGTGTATAAATATAGTATCTTGGACATCTTTTATGATTATGAGGCCCCATTAAATATTCTATGTGAAATAGTTGACGTTGGACAAGGAAGACAATGAAATGAGTTATGTTTGCTTGTATTCACATAGAAGTTATATTATCATGGATCCTCTAACTTGTGGTGCTTGCTCATAATCTTTTGCTAGCCAAAATTTCGTACTAAGTAGAAATACTACTTGTGCATCAAAAAACCCTTAAACCCAGTTTCTTGTCATGAAAGTACACCATAACTACCTATGGATTGAATAGGATCCTTCAAGTAAGTTGTCATCGGTGCAAAAGCAATAAAAATTGCTCCTAAATATGTATGATCTTTTATTGTAAGGGAAAATAAGCTTTGTACGAACTTGTGATGGTGAAGAAATAAAAGCGACAAACTTCATAATAAAGGTTGCTATCACAAGGGGCAATATGAAGTGACGTTCCTTTACATTAAGATCTTGCACATCCAAAAATAATAAGCGCATGACAACCTCTGCTTCCCGCTGCGAATGGCCTGTCTTTTACTTTATGTATTTACTTTTATGCAAGAGTCAATAGTGTTCTTCTCTATTCCATTTTAATTTTCTCTTTTGGCAAGCATCATGTGGTGGGTAAAGATCCAGGCATATATATATCCAGTTGAATGTAGGTGATCATGAATTATTATTGTTGACATTACCCTTGAGGTAAGCAAGTTGGGAGGCGAAACTATAAGCCCCTATCTTCCTATGTGTTTGGCTGAAACTTTTGCTCCATAAATATGTCGTGAGTGTCAACAATCATAGAATACTAAATTATAATTTAGTATGTGAACTTGCTAAACAAAGCTCTTACATATACTCTTTCTGATAATATGATAAATTGCAATTGTTTCAGTGACCGAGATCATAGTTTGTTGGGTTTCAATGAAGTTTATGGTTCATACTTTAGCTTGTGGATGAATTGTTACTTGTTCATGAGAATTTTTATGATGATATATTTCTGCTATGATAATGATCATGATGCTTTCATGTCTGTATTTTGTTTTTATCGACACCTCCCTCTCTCTAAACACGTGGTCATGATTATCGTTTTCGACTTTCGCTTGACAACAAGCGAGGTCTAAGCTTGGGAGTTGATACATCCATTTTGCATCATGTTTTCCTACTATTATTTATTATGTTTTTGGCCACTATTTCACTTTATGATACAATTCTGATGCCTTTTCTCTCTTATTTTGCAAGTTTCACATGAAGAGGGAGATTGCTGGGAGCTGGAATTCTGGACCGGAAAGGGCTACAACAGAGATAGTTGTTCTGCACAACTCCAAATGGCCTGAAAATTTACGGAGAATTGTTTTGGAATATATAAAATATTGTTGGAAGAAATACCAGGAGGGGGCCACCAGGAAGCGACAATCCTAGGGACGTGCCCTACCCCTAGTGTGCGCCCACCGAGCTTATTGTGGCCCCCTGGCAGGCCTCCCGTGCCCATCTTCTGCTATATGAAGCCATTTGCCCTAGAAAAATAAAGAGAATACTTTCGGGACGAAGCACCGCCTTCTCGAGGCAGAACCTGGGCAGGAGAACTTTTGCTCTCCGGCGGAGCGATTCCGCCAGGGAAACTTCCCTCCGAGAGGAGAAATCGAAGCCATCGACATCACCAACGATCCTCACATCCTGGGAGGACCAATCTTCATCAAAATCTTCACCAGCGCCATCTCTCTCAAACCCTAGTTCATCTCTTATATTCAATCTTTGTCCCAAACCTCAGATTGGTACCTGTTGGTTGCTAGTAGTGTTGATTACATCTTGTAGTTGATGCTAGTTGTTTTATTTGGCAGAAGATTAAATGTTCAGATCCTTAATGATATTCAATACACCTCTCATCTTGAACTTGAATATGATTTGTGAGTAGTTACTTTTGTTCTTGAGGACATGGGCAAAGTCCGGTTTTAGGTAATCATGTGAATTTGGTATTCATTCGATATTTTGATGATATGTATGTTGTTGCTTCCTTTAGTGGTGTCATGTGAACATCCACTACATGACACTTCTGATGGGGAAAGAAGCATGAAAATAAAAAAATCCTACAAATACCCAAGATATAATCTAGGAGATGCAAAGCATTGAGAGGGGATTGTGTCTACATACCCTTGTAGACCGAAAGCATTAGTGATGTAACACGATTTGATGTAGTCGTACTCTTCACGATCCAATCACGATCCAATCCGATCTAGTGCCGAACAGACGACACCTCCGAGATTAGCACACGTTCAACTCAATGGCGTCCTCTCCTTCTTGATCTAGCAAGCAAGGAAGAGGAGGTAGATGAGATCGGACCCAGCAGGGCGGTATGGTGGTGGTGGTGGCAGCGGAATTTTGGCAGGGCTTCGCCAAGTGCGTACCGGAGAAACATGGGTGGAGTTGGAAGAGGCAGCGGGCAAGGGTGAAGGGGTGACTGCCCCCATGCGCCTCACCCCTCTATATATAGGCTAGGAGGCAGGGGAGGTGTAAGGGCATATTTCTCCCTATGTGGTTTTGGTGATTGATGATAGTGCATTTGCGGACTAATCGCGTGCATTGATCATTTCAGATATCTCATGTCTAGGCACAGGACGATTCGGTGCCCCTCGGAGCCTATCGAAGATGGCGGTTCTCTACGTTTCTTTTCGGTGGATTTGAGTCATAGGAAAGTCGTACTATTAAGAGGGGGTCCGCTTCGGAAAGGTTAGGGTGGAATCACCACGTACACATCTGTTCCTTTGCACCACCTTTCCTTTGCTTCATTGGAGCAACGTCCATTTATCCTTGTCTTTGCGAGATGAAGGATTCCAAGTGCTATAGTTTATGTGGCGTGCGGTAGTACTGCTCGAGGGAGCCGTACTACCATGTTGTGCGGTAGTACCGCTCCTCGCGAGCGGTACTACCGCTGCCTTTAGCCCAGAACGCTGACGCGCACAGAAGTAGGCGCGGAAGTAATTTTTTACTTCTGCCCCTACGCAGTAGTACTGCTCCCTGTGAGCGGTAGTACCGTGTTGGATTTTCGCACGTCCCAAACTCAGCGGAAGTTTTCACGGACGTAATTTATTTAGTCCATGTTTTTTCCAACTCAGTTGAGCCCTGCCCCGCGGTAGTACCGCAGGGCCGCGCGGTAGTACCGCTCTGGCGGTTCTGTCGCTCGTTGGCTAGTGCAACAGGACCTCACCTGGCTTCTACTACACGAGCGGTAGTACCGTAACCAGAAGCAGTAGTACTGTAGCGCCTCGCGGTAGCACCGCAAGCGTGTGCGGTAGTACCGTGTCTCGCGGGCTGAGTGAGGGGGTAATGGTTGGATCTTTTCCCCCACTATATAAAGGGGATCTTCTTCCCCAAGAAGACCACCTCTTCCCTCCCCAAGATCCATTGTTGCTCAAAGTTCCATTTTCGTCCGATCTCTCTCCCTAGCCAATCAAACTTGTTGATTTTCTAGGGATTGGTTGAGAAGGCCCCGATCTACACTTCCACCAAGAGAAATTTGATTCCCCCCACTAATCCCTTGCGGATCTTGTTACTCTTGGGTGTTTGAGCACCCTAGACGGTTGAGGTCACCACGGAGCCATATTCCATTATGGTGAAGCTTCGTGGTGTCGTTGGGAGCCTCCGATTAAGTTGTGGAGATTGCCCCAACCTTGTTTGTAAAGGTTCGGTCGCCGCCTCCAAGGGCACCAATAGTGGAATCACGACATCTCGCATTGTGTGAGGGCGTGAGGAGAATAGGTGGCCTTAGTGGCTTCTTGGAGAGCATTGTGCATCCACACCGCTCCAACGGAGACGTACTTCCTCTCAAAGGGAAGGAACTTTGGTAACACATCCTCGTCTCCACCGGCTCCACTCTTGGTTATATCTTACCTTTACTAGTGCAAGTTTATATTGTGTTGTATCCCTTGCTTGCTTGTGTGCTTGTTGTGTTGCATCATATAGGTAGCCCACCTAGTTGCATATCTAGACAACCTATTTTGATGCTAAGTTTAATTTGGTAAAGGAAAGCTAAAAATTGTTAGTTGCCTATTCACCCCCCTCCCCTCTAGTCAACCATATTGATCCTTTTAATTGGTATCAGAGCCTTGTCTCTTTATTAAGGACTTTGCTGTCCGAAGAGTATGGTTGACACCACAGACAAGGTGGAGGAGCACCCCGGTACGAGTCCCACTTTGTCTGCGGCCGATGGGGGATCCTCGGTCTCTCGTGAGGAGTTCAATGTGGCCTTGGACAAATTGAGAACCTCCATGACGACCGAGGTTAAAGGCATGCTTAAGAATTTTCTTGATGGTCTTAATTATCCACCGCACCGTTGGACGTGGTCGATCCCACTAACAAGGTGACGGATGCTAACTCCAAAAAGGGGGAAGCTACTAGTGATCAAGTTCCTTTGACTAGTGGTAGAAGTGGAAACGGCATCGTTGCCCATGTTGAACCTCCAATTACTTAAGGAGGAACGGTTCCCTCCACGCATATGAATCATGTTGGTCCTCCTCCTAAGCTTGTGAAAACTGAGGATTTTTCCTCTGGGTCTATCGCTTTAAACATCATTTAAATCATAGTTCTACTAATCTTTGGAGAATTATTGAGCAAGGTTTCTACCCGCACGACCCAGGCAACTTCACTCCTAGAGAAGCCGGGGATCATCAATTCAACAAGTCCCCTCTCTTCATTCTCCAAGAAGCAATTCCACCCGAAGATATTGCACATATCCGACCTTTCACTGTGGCCAAGGAAGCATGGAAACATGTTGTTTCCATTTACAAGGAAGTGCAAGCATTCAACGCTCAAACTTTGAAGTGGTGCAAGATGAAGCCGATGAGTTTGCAATGAATGAAGATGAAGAACCTCAAGAGCTTTATCGGAGATTAACCACTCTCGCGATCTCACTCCGAGATCATGGGAGCAAGGATACGGATGACAATTGGATCAAGCGCAAGTTTCTCAAGGCCATGATGCCTTACCATAAGGCCATGTCCTCCGTCATCCGTCAAAGGCCGTACTTTCACGCCTTGTCCTCAAGTGAAGTGTTGGATGAGTTTGTTGCAATGAGGATCTTGGACAAGACCGCCGACAATGCGGTGTTGCGTTCTCAACGAGAAAAGAAGCCCAACCTTGCTTTGAAGGCCAAGGCTAGTGTGGAAGAAGAGGGTGAAGAGAAGAAGAAGAGTGTTGCCCCGAAGATACAAAATATGCTTATCATGAGCACATGGCTCTCGCTTCACGGCAATTTTGGAGCAAGAAGAACTCAAGGCCTAACTTCAACAAGAACAACTCAAGTGGCGCCAAGGGCAAGCTACGCGTGAGGACATGCTATAATTGTGGCAATGTAAGCCACTTTGTTGCGGAGTGCCGGTACGAGAAGAGGGAAGACAATGGTGGCAAGCTTATCCGAAAAGACAAGGCCAAGACCTTCCCCAACAAGAACAACTTCACCAAGAAGATTCCTCCTCCCAGGGGGTTGGTGGCACAAGATGAGTACAATGAGGATGATGAAGACGGTGAGACGGTTGCCATGGCCTCCATTGCCATTGCAACAACTCCACGGGTGTCCCTCTTTGACTCACCCAACGAGAACATCACCGCCAAGTGCCTCATGGCCAAAGCCACCAACAAGGTAACCCCCAACATCAAAACCACCATCACTACTAATCCTTCCTTGACGGATTGCATTGATGAAAGTGAGGGGTCGAAGGAGGAAGAAAATGAATTTGAGTCTTTTATGAGTAAGATCAAGGGTAAACCCAAGAAGCACTTCGTTGCTCTCTTGGAACAACTTGGTGAAGCTAATGACATGATCGAGGCTCATGAAGAAACCATCTCTAAGATGGAAAGGCATAGTCATGACTATGCCGATGAGATATCAGATCTCTATAATGCGCTTGAGGAAGAGCATGGTCATCATTTGGCTCTTGAGGAGTCACACAATGATGATCATGCTAAATTAAAGAAAGATCTTGATCATGCTCTTGTTGTATCTCGTGTGCTCAATTCTGAGAAGGCTAAACTTGGGGTTGACCATGCTAGACTCAAGGAGGAGTTTGATATACTTGACAAGGCTCACAGGGCCTTGAAGAGTGCTCATGCTAGCATCAAAGAGTCTCATGATCAATTCCAAGTGAGGCTAACCAAGGAGAAAGCCACTTTTCCTCATATGGTTTTAATTGATAATGCGAATGCTGCTAACCCTTGTTGTGAGCATGTGCATCTTGTGGAGGAGAATGCAAAGTTGAAGGAGCAACTTGAGAAAGGCCTTGTGTCTTGCATACAAGGTGAGAAGAACCTCAACGGCCTTTTGAGCAATCAAAAGGAAGTTGTGGGCAAGGAGGGAATTGGGTTTGCTCCCAAGTCCAAGAATAAGAAGAAAAATGACAAGGCCAAACGACCACTCCTCTCAAGCAGACTTTTGTGAAGGAGGGAGAAGGTGCTTCGAAGGTGAATAAGAACAATGTGAAGGGTGGTGGTGTCAAGAAGGGCAATGCCACCCCTTCCAACAAAGCCGGTGACTTTAACCCTTCTTATGTGTTATGTCGTGCTAGTGATGGGCATGTTTATGTCAAATTTGTTGGTTCTCCTTATGAGTACATTCAATGGTCTATTTGGGTTCCTAAGACCCTTATTACTAACATGAAAGGACCCATTACAAAATGGGTATCTAAAACCAAGCATTGATCTCTTGTAGGTGTTTGCTTTCGGTGGGGGATCATGGTTGCTTGACAGTGGAGCCACAAATCATATGACCGGAAGCAAGGACTTGGTGGTGGACGTGCACAAGGTTTCATCTATGCCCACCAATGTCGAGTGGGGTGATGCCTCATATTCTAAGGTATTGGGTCTTGGCAAGGTTGACATTTCTCATGATCTCAGGATCGAGAAAGTCATGCTTGTTGAGTCCCTTGCATACAACTTATTTTCCATTCGTAAACTTGCACTCATGGGCTTTGCCACTTTCTTTGATATTGATATCGTGGCCCTCTTGTGGAGCAAGACTCTTAAAGTAGCCTTGGTTGGGCATGTCGAGAACGGTCTATATGTGATTAGCTTTTCGGAGCGACCCACTAAGACCGCGACATGCCTAATGGATAAAGTTGACATGGGATGGCTTTGGCATCGCCATTTAGCCCATGTCAATATGGGATCTTTGCAAAGTCTTCTCAAGGGGGACCATGTCCGTGGACTAATAAATGTTAGTTTTGCCAAAGATCGTGCTTGCAGTGCTTGTATCGAAGGAAATCTACATGAGAAGGCTCACCCACCCACGACTATCATCTACTCGAAGAGGCCCTTGGAGCTCCTTCACATGGATCTCTTTGGGCCTCCATCCTTTGATAGTCTTGGGGGTAGAAAGTATTGCTTAGTGATTGTGGATGATTATTCAAGATACACTTGGGTATATTTCTTCAAGAGGAAAAGTGAGACCCAACAAACCGTCATCGACTTTGAAAATGAAGCTCAACGTCAACATAATGCAAAGATCTTGATGATAACAAGTGACAACGGCAACGAATTCAAGAACTACACCTTGGATGAGTTTCTTAGTGATGAGGGGATCAAGCATCAATATTCCGCACCTTACACCTCTCAACAAAATGGTGTAGCGGAGAGGAAGAACCGGACTATAATGGATGCGGCAAGGACCATGATGGCGGAGTTCAAATCTCCCTACAACTTTTGGGCCGAAGCCATCAACACCGCTTGTCATGCATCCAATCGGCTCTATCTCCGCAAAGGCTTGAACAAGACTCCATATGAGATACTCACCGGCAACAAGCCCAACCTCAAGTACTTCCGGGTGTTCGGGTGTGTAAGTGTTTCATTCTCAAGAAAGGTGTTTGTTTGTCTAAATTTGAGGCTAGAGCTCATGAGGGCATATTTGTTGGTTATGCTACAAACTCTCATGCTTACCGTGTCCTCAACAAGTCCACCGGACTTATTGAGGAGACATGTAACGTTGAGTTTGATGAGAATAACGGCTCCCAAGTGGAGCAAAGTGGTACTTGTGATGTAGGTGATGAAATTCCTCCCCAAGCCATAAGAAGAATGGGTGTTGGTGTAGCGACCAGACCTCAAATGGCCTGTGCTGCTGTGCACCAGTGTCATCCCTGGATCAGTAATGCTGACACGCACAGTACAAATGGAGGATTTATAACAGAGTAGCAATCACACACTTATTACATCGAATATCTCCAAAGAGATTAAGTATGATAAACATGGCTTAAGGCCATCTAATAACGATAACAGCGGAAGACTGGGAAGATAAGTGAGTCCATCAACTCCAGCGGCATCACTGAGTATAAGACCACGACCTAAGGCACCTTACTCGTCGTCTGAAAAGTCTGCAACATGAAACGTTGCAGCCCGAAGACGGGTCAGCACATAGAATATGCTGGCAAAGCAACACATAGAGAGCAATGAACAATAATAATGCTATACTATATGCATATATGGCTGGTGGAAAGGCTCTATGGTTACAGTTTTTGCGAAAAGCCAGTTTTTCCCTACTGCAAAGGAATAAATTTTATTTAACTATCATGGTGGTTGTGAAACATTGAGATGGTTGACAGCATCTCAATCCCAATTAAGTATCATCATTAACCCAACAATATTAATTAAAGTAACATGATGAGATCAACGGGATAATCCAAGAACTAGATACTCAAGATGTCCATAACCGGGGACACGGCTAATCATGATTAGTTTATACACTCTGCAGAGGTTTGTGCACTTTTCCCCACAAGACTCGATCTCCTCCGTTGGATTTCTCGCACTACAAGGTGTTTGAGAAACGGATGACCGAGACACAGTCTTTCAGAAGCGTTAGCACCTTACGATGGGTAGACCGGTACACCTACATCCCCTACATCTGCTAGTCTACCACTGTAAGAGTTCACACGACTTAATCAACTATGCTAGAGCCCATAATAGCTTGTGGCTGCACACGGAAGTTTCTAGCATGAATAATCTCATGATCCCTTTGAACCTGGGTGGCGGTCCAAAAAGAAAAACAGGCAATCCTGGAATACCCAGGTACCTCAATCCACCCATATGTGTGTTTAAGTTGCCACCTTAAGTAAACCATTAAATTAACAATCTCACATCTGTCATGGAAAATTCACTCAAACCCAATCCACGTCTACGAGCATAGCATAGCAATATAAGCAAACGTAGAAGTAACTCCCAAGGGTTTGATAATAAAACAGGTAATAGGTACTACCTCAACTACTTCCCAATACCCACAATTTAATTAGGTCCTAACCATGCAATGTTTGAGGGTTGAATCTAATGCATAAAAACTGGGTATGAAAGGGATATGATCAAAGTGTTACTTGCCTTGCTGATGATCCGCAAAACCTAGCGAGTCGAAGTAACAAGCGGCACACTCCGGGTACTCTATCGCAAGCAAACAAGCATACAATCAGTACTCAACTAATGCACAGGTAAAACTCGAATAAAAGATCCAACCAGAAAGTTCAACTTAAGAACTCCGGTTTGCAAAAAGAATCAACTCGAAAGAAGCAACGAAAGTCAAACGGCGAAAGAAAGAAACTTCGTTTGCTAATCTGGATCTAGGTCAAATTTTA